>NC_069122.1:55441436-55453936 GCF_026914265.1 Mya arenaria | reverse complement strand
TATGAATTCATTCCTTCCTTCTACAATATCTGCATGGAATTCTCTTCCAGTTGACGCAATGGCTATAAACAATATCGTTGTTTTTAAATCATTACTCTATTCTGATAAGCCCAAAACACTTATAATATTTTATTACGGGAAACGCCGGCTTCAGGTCCTGCAAACTCGACTACGCAACGATTGTAGTTCCCTGAATCACTCACCATCTCTATGTTAAAAATATTGTTCCCTCACCATTTTGCATGTGTGGAAGACAGGAGAGTACATACCACTATCTCTTTATTTGTCCCCTCTTTACTGAACAAAGGCAAAATATGTTTAATACTGTTCAATCTCTAACTGAGGTTACCCTCCGTTGCTTACTATATGGTGATGACACACAGACTGAAGAGCAAAATAGTACTCTGTTTGATGCAGTTTATCGTTTTATTTATTTGTCAAAAAGATTTGGAAGCCAGTGATCGACTCAAACCACCAACACTCACACATCTTTTACTTTGCCTCTCCTTCTTTTCTTCTTCGTTCATTCTCATACTATATTTTTTTCTACCTCAATACAGTTGATTAATTTAGAATAAAGTTGTTGTTTTTCTACAATAAATGTTTTTGCATTTAACGTCTATCATTCAATTGCCTTAATTTTAAACATTATTTAATATGAGCTTGTATATTAATATGTTTATAACTCCATCACTAGTATCCGCCTCAAATGCTAATTGTTATCTATCATAACAGGGAAAGGAACTCTATTAGTTCATTTCTACCGTTCCAATCCTGAAATTTGATTATGTATGTGTATTGAAATGTTGATAAATTTTGCTCAATAAAATATGTTTAAACCAATGGTGATAAAAAAGAACAACAACATATCCATACCAGCCAGTCCAGTTATAGGAATAAAATCCTCATAAACAAATCATATAAAATCTGGTTTTTGTTGTATTTGAAATAATATTAAAACCAAATGTGCATGGTATTGTATAATTTAACTCTAAAACAAAATGTATATTTTTGTTATTATGAAATAAAACCAAAACCTTTTAAAAGTGAAGAAAGTTGCCAAATCGATTCAATTTTAAGGTGCGGTGTACATTTTGCTTTATTTGGTTTGTTGAACACCTGTTATTTATCTACATTCAGTTGGTCATGTGACTGCACTTCTTTTCTGTTCAGAATTGACAGTGGAAAAAACAAATAGTGCTCCAGAATCTTACTTAAGTCCGCCAACAAATAACTTCGACAATCCCTCGCCCAGAATGTTTAAACTCCGTGCATGATAATGACATTGGCCATAAATTCAGTACACTTATACTTCTGCAAAATGCTGAAACATAAGCAGCATTCAACGAGAGCTTATTAAATTTCAGTGACACATCACACTTATCCCATATTGCCAGTGAAGTTCTGTATAGCCAGCATTTAATTACTCTTATATCGTCCTAATATGCGTCGGTATTGTGTCGATGTCAATAGCGTAAAAAAGCACTTGTCTCTACTTCTGAAAGATCCTCGTTAAAATATCACGATTTATTTCTCCGCCTTGCCTGATAAACTTTTTCTATCGACGGCAATAATAAAGTATTCTGTATGTTTTGCAACAATTCGTCATTATGGGTTGATACAAATGTTCACAAAAGAAGGCGTTGTTACAAAGTAAATATCAAAAAGAAATGTTATGAAATGAATTCTAATACTTTTGACCCCTTAGCCCAGTCATTGGGAATGCGCAGGTATTTTAATCAAAATATTTAAATTGCTTTCTGATTACTTATCATGTAAAAAGTAAAGTTCATAAACTGATGTCATCAGATTGATAACTTACTATTGCTTAAACTATTTCCAGTTAATTCATGTCTCAACATCAACACCAAATATTTAACTTTTCGCCGATATGCCGATATATAAAGTATATATATGTTTTTTTCAGTGTAAGATCGAATTTACGATCTTACACTGAAAAGAAAACATTTTTTCTTTTTCTTTTATGCTTATTTTCGGAGTTTTAATAGTATTAATCAATTTTCTTAATTACCCCCTTTTTTGAAAAGGGTGTTTTTTACACCGTAACCGGCGGGACGCCCCTCACGCAAATTATATATATAATATATATATAATATATAATAGCAGATGATGAAGCTGTCAATTTTCCGGTTTGTTGTGAAAACGTTCTATGGATATTCGTTTTTATAGTTAATTATTTGCTCGTTTTTTTTGGTCAAAGACTTTATGGACATTAACCAATGAACTTTTATTAGTGCAAAAAATAACGAAAACACTTATATTTTAAGCGGGACATAGATAAATAACCAAATTACTACGACGCCATTTATTAAATAGAAATTTGAAAGGTCAAATGTCGTAGCAAAACAATTGCTTTTTTTGGTCAAAGACTTTATGGACATTAACCAATGAACTTTTATTAGTGCAAAAAATAACGAAAACACTTATATTTTAAGCGGGACATAGATAAATAACCAAATTACTACGACGCCATTTATTAAATAGAAATTTGAAAGGTCAAATGTCGTAGCAAAACAATTGCTGATAATCATTAAATATAAAACATTTCTCTTAGTTTGAGAGTCAGTTTCATCACACATTGATATTCAGTCATCTTACGGTCAAAGAGAAGTCTCGTTTGCTTGAAGACAGGTCGATTTCCAGATAATGATGAGGACCACGTTAGTTTGTTTACACATTTTGAGGCGTGGATTGGGTAAAAATATATCAGTAAATCTGTAAATTGTTGTGTGAATTTCGCGGAAAGTTTGTATTACGTATTACAACGACAAACAGTTCAAATCACATTTGAACGATGATATGACATTATATTTATGTTTAAACAATTGTTTTCGTCTGTTATTTGTTTAAAACGTTTGAAAAACGGGATAACCATTTTTCTAATCAACTGTAAGTTGTTAATTTCCAAATATATTTTTTAAATTTATTTTACATTTCTTTAAATTTTAAATATTTTCTTTGCAAATATTTTCTGGTTCAAAGTGAAGTGTTCTGTTTTGATCAAAGGGAAGAAACTACAATGGACTTTGATATTTTCACTCCTTATTTTATTGTTGTTATTTTACTGTTGAAACTCCACTTTTCATCGAAATGCATAAAATAAATAAATGATATATTTTATAAGGGAGAGAATACGAAGACTATAATATAAGTGGCAACTATTGTTAACCGATTGCCAAAGTATTTTGTTGTGTGCTTATTAGCTATTTTAATCCCAAAATAATCTAGAGCTCGATTTAAGTTCTGTCACACGTCCGTTCAAAAGTTGAAATACCCTCGTGCATTGATATGGATATTGATGCGTGAGGTATATATGCGGTGATTGTATGTTTTAAGCATATCGTTCAAAAGCTGTTTTGGTAATTTCCTTGTGCCTCTTAAAATGGTTTATATACAGATAGTTGACTGCTGTATATTTCAAATGAATTATTGGCGCATCATTGACAACGATAAAGCATATCATTCATATCGAGTGAATAACAGTGTTTTCACAATCAATTTAAAATTTTCAGAATACATGATTTCATTATTAAAGTACTCGTTACAAGTCAATGAAAATACAATTTTCGGTCACAGCTCGACTAGAATTGTCTCTAATTAAGTATATATGGGAAAAATGTTACGTATAAGCTCTTAACAACTAAAGAAGTGCCATATAGACAAGAAATCGGTCGATCAAATAATATTTTTGAGTTGTACACTTCAAAATGTGTTTGATATATTTTGTATAACTTGTTCATCAAGTTTAATGTATGATATTTCTATGTGCCTACAGTATGTACATATGTTTGGATATGAGTGTTATGGTACGTCTCCGTCTTTCACTTAAGCTTAAATCATCGCGAGGTAATTAGTTTCAATGCGATGAAATAAATCTCAAAAAGAAAGTTATTACTAACTTAATTAAATAACAGGAATCAAATTTGAATAAAACAATGATCAGAAATAATAATAATTAAGGAAATTACTTTTAGAAATCAAATTTACAACTAAGTTAACAACATATTACTTTTCTTGGTCCCGGTTAAAAATGAAGTTCGAACTATTATTTAACTCATATATAACAAATGCGTATTTCAGAGTTTCAAAACGTGTAAAATAATCATAAGTCTCGCGAACTCTGCAAATTTCAATCGAGTATCATCTTAAAGGCCAGTCATTGCTTAGCTGTTGTTTTGCGACAGAGTAAACGTTCGCAATTTATTAGCCACATAAACTCAACACAGTGCAATCAAGGGTAGCATTTTATGCCAGACATATTTCAACAGGTTTTGTACATTTGAAAATTATTACTCGAGGTTTGCTTTGGGGCATTCTATCCCGAAAATTCACAATTTCTTAATCTTAACAGCAACGGATAACCGTTCGTAACAGTGCTATTACAGTTTAACAATAAAGCTGCACTCTTACAGATTGAACATTTTGACAGCTTATATTATATTTTGTTTTCGAACGAGCCAATTTATGCGATAAACATCATAACCAGTGATATATGACCGCTGACAAAAGATCAGATGGCAGATAGTGAAAATTAAACGAAAAATACAAAATGTAGCAAAAAGGCTTTGCATTAGGTCATATATGTTATTCTGATTGATTTGATTCAATTAATCCTAAAAGAATTGCCATTTTACCGACGTACATAATATCAGGCTAATGGGACATATGGACTCTTGATGATCGTATTTTGCGAACCGTTCATTTTAAAGATTTGTATACAACTTATATTACTGTCCCGATTATAGTTTATGATTTTTTATCAAGTATTACAGTACTGATATATGTCTTCTATGTTTTTAACTGATAGCAATAAAAAGTCTTTGAAAATATTTATTTTTTATCTCCGATATCAGAGGAACAACTGATTGGCGACTATACTCAATCCTTTCTATCCTATGTGTTATGCAGGTGTTCACATAAATCTTTATGTATGCAACAAAACACCTTTGTTTTCGTGTACATCACCAAGACATTACATACACTCCAGTTGTTTACCTATAAATGAACGTATTTCTATTTTCAGGAAAAGCGAAGAGCTAATACGGTATGTATGTTTGTTTTTTGAAATATAACGTTAGATATATCATAAACTCTTTCAAGTTTATTTTTTTACATCTGAATGGCTATGAAAATGGATTGAAAATATTATGTTTCAATGTTGAATTCTATTTTAGTTTTACTGATGTATTCAAGATATATGTTCCGGTTGGAAAACTCACATCTATCCATGTCATCAGTTTCATTCTGCTCAACTCACATCACAAATTATTAACCATAAAGCTAGTGTTAGTATTTCCTCAAATATAAATCTGAAAACATCGCACCGTATTTTCCGCATGCTAAATTACATTTATATGTATGAGAAACAATTTTGAAAGAGAGGACAACGATGTTACAATCTAT
Source organism: Mya arenaria (assembly GCF_026914265.1). Lineage (NCBI taxonomy): Eukaryota > Metazoa > Mollusca > Bivalvia > Myida > Myidae > Mya > Mya arenaria. The sequence continues at coordinate 55,448,512 of NC_069122.1, read as the reverse complement.
TGTTGGTTTTTATATAATTGTTTGGCAACGTAAGTTATATTCGTTTGTTTTCTTGAAATACGTATGCGTCATTATGGGCAAAAATAACAGTCGGTCAAAATGTTTTTGAAAATTCTTGTATCTTTAATATTAATTGTACAATTCAAAATGTGTTTGAATATGCTTGTTTATTTTAAAAGTCCAGCTTCAAATATATATGTTTTGCTCATTATGAGATATCTGAAACATCTTCGATCGTCGTCTGTGATGAAAGGTTTAATCATCACGTGATGTTACACGCATGACAATTTATTTCAATGCACAAAAAGAAGACATTTCTAACTTAATAACATTGCCAAAACCGAAATGTTATCTACTTTCTATTACATCAGTGAAAGTTAAATTTGCTAGAGCTTTGTTCTCAGTATCTATGCTATATTATGAATATTCTGACAATCATAACACAATTCAAAACATTTCTACATTCGTCGTCCATATTGTTATGCTAAATCATGAATATTCTGACAATCATAACACAATATAAAATATTTCTACATTCGTCGTCCATATTGTTATGCTAAATCAGTAATATTCTGACAATAATAACACAATTCAAAACATTTCTACATTCGTCGTCCATATTGTTATGCTATATTATGAATATTCTGACAATCATAACACAATTCAAAACATTTCTACCCTCGTCGTCAATATTGTTATGCTAAATCATTAATATTCCGACAATCATTACACAATATAAAACATTTCTACACTCGTCGTCAATATTGTTTTTCGTGCAAATATCACTTTGTTAGTTGCCATTTAAAAATGCCACTGGAAGTAATTTGATAATGGTCCATTGAAACTTTAAGAATGATTCAAAAATGGAAATAACACATGTTTGGCAACAAGCAGATATGTTTTTACGATCAGTTCTTCATTTTATAATCGAGACCAACTCATATATAACGTAACACATATTGTATGCAATAGGTAATCTATTTCACACGGGTTGATTTGAAAGAAAGAATTTTGAAAATGTATGCGAAAACATAATCTAAGGCTAATTGGACAAATACGATATTGACAATCGTCGTGAGAAAACCATAAATATCACCTAATTCAAAAACAAAATGTTAATTTAAACAAAATGTTTCTAGAAGTATTAAAGTATACAAGGATTGATCCACAATTTTACGGAGCTTTTTAATATTACTTCTACTACTACTACTACTACTACTACTACTACTACTACTACTACTACTACTACTACTACTACTACTACTCCTACTATTACTACAACTATTACTACTACTACTACTACTACTACTACTACTACTACTACTACTACTACTCCTCCTCCTCCTCCTACTTCTACTACTACTACTACTACTACTACTACTACTACTACTACTACTACTACTACTACTACTACTTCTACTCCTCCTACTACTACTACTACTACTACTACTACTACTACTACTACTACCACTACCACTACCACTACCACTACTACTACTACTATTTCTACTACTACTACTACTACGACTACTACTACTACTACTACTACGACTACTACTACGACTACTACTACTACTACTACTACTACTACTACTACTACTACTACTACTACTACTACTACTACTACAACTACTACTACTACTTCTATTGCTACTTCTACTACTACTACTACTACTACTACTACTACTACTACTACTACTACTACTACTACTACTACTACTACTACTATTACTACTACTATGACTACTGTTACAACTACTACTACTTCTACTACTACTACTACTACTATCACAAATACAACTACTACTACTACTACTATCACAAATACAACTACTACTACTACTACTAGTCTTCATGCACTGGAGTGCCAAAGTGAATACATTATCGTTGTATACAGTATACAATTCGGGAATCTTACATAAATTTGATTTGTAAAACATATGTTTTGAGGTAAATGAAATCAACGGCAAGCTTTTTTGCTTGTTAAAGCTGTACTAATAATGAATTTGTTATTCTCTTCCTATATATAAACATTCTACATTTTCGCAACATGAATCCTTTGACACAAGTGTGAATTATATATACATGAAATACATAGAACGAAGTTATATTGGTTCGACACGAAGCACAAATTGCTTGTACATTCGTTCGCTTAAAATAAAATCACCATTCGTTATGGCGTGTTTACAGACAATTTAAGAACGTTATGACACAACACTTGTCTTATCCTCGTATATCTAAAATACATAACAACTAACTTATTACTGTGCTTGTTCACCAGCTTGATTGATATAAAACAATTGCCATAAATTGTTATGCCGCGTTAATAAACACAGTAATTCTTAATAAGCCGGTGCAATTGGTGTCGACGGCGGTTTTGGGGGCGAACAATCAGATTCCAGAATTGTAAATGTATGTATGTAGTGCTAATGTTGGTTAAGAACGTGTGCAAAGAAAATCGTTTGAAGCTTAATTCATACATTCAGAATATATTTTTATTTCAACTAAAACAATCATTTAATTTCGAACATTTCAATATTGATTGTTCAGCCGTAAAACAGGTTTTTTTCTGTTTATTCTTTTTATTTATGTCACAATATCAACACCAATTTTTTAACTATTTGCCGATATACAACAATATCTTCAAAAAGGACGTGAATATGAATATTTTATAATTTGTAACTATTGATAACCGTTTGCCAAATTGTGAATTTGTGTGCATGTTACCTAGTTTAAACCCCAAGTAATCTAGAACTCCACTGATGTCCTGTTTCACTGTCCGTTCAAAGTTGGATATACTTTCGTGTGCATTGGTGCTGATTGATGGGTGTGGTATATATGCGGTGATTGTATGTTTTTAGTATATGTGTTTATTGTTCAGTGCTGTTTTGGTAATTTCCTTATACCTCCTGAAATGGTTTATATTTGACTACTGTATATTTCAAATGAATTATTGACGCATTCTTGACTGCGTTGAAGCGTATCGAGTGAATAACATAGTCAGTTTCATAATCAATTTTAAAATATGATAATACATAATTTCAAGTTTCATTATTGTAATATTCGTTTCAAGGAAAATAGACTTTCAGAAAAATCGCGACTAAAATTATATTTTATTAATTATTTACGGGGCCTCTATTACGTGAAGGGTCTTAATAACTAATGAAGTGGCAAAATTTGGCTTTATAATTTGGATAATATAACAAATAACGAACACTACAGATAATAGTTATTCATATTGAACGACAATCTAGCATGCATTTAGCCTAAATGAATAGAAAAATAGCTTAAAATAAAAATCATGTATGAATAGAACATTAATAACATTTATATATGTTAGATATTTCTAACTCAATTAAATTACCAAAACCGATATGCTATCTACTTTTAATACTTCACTGAAAGTTGAATGTTTTAGAGTTTTGTTCTCAGTATTTTTGCTAAATGATGAAAATTCAAACAATCATGACACAATTCAAGACATTTCTACATTCGTCGTTCATATTGTTTTTTCGTGCAAATATCACTACGTTAGTTGACATCTAAAAATGACACTGGAAGTAGTTTGATAATGGTCTACATTTTAAAAAAATGGGTACTGTTTGAATGAATCGAAAAAAGAAAAAAAAAAACACACGGCATGTTCCTAGAAGTATTAAAGTATACAAGAATTGAACCAGAATTTTGTGAAGCTTTAAATAATTAAAATATAATTGCACATATAAAATACATTTTCACTTACTCTATCATCTGGCACAATTCCTGAAGGCTCAGACCTCAAACTAATAACAATAATAGAACAACTATTAAATTACTATTAGTACTACTACTATTAATAAACATACTTTTAGTACTTCTGCCACTGCTACTGCTACTACTATTATTACTACTACTACTACTACTACTACTACTACTGGTACTGCTACTGCTACCGCTACTACTACTGCTGCTGCTTCTGCTTCTGCTACTACCATTGCTTCTGCTTCTGCTACAACTACTATTACTGCTACTGCTACTGCTGCTGCTGTTTATTTTACTGCTACTGCTACTGCTACTGCTAATGCTACTGCTTTTGCTACTGCTTCTACTACTGCTACTGCTACTACTACCACTCTGCATTTACTACAAATTGAATCTGGTTGGGAAACTTTAAGTATTAGATGCAAGAAACACAAACTTCTTCTCTTCTTTAAAATGAAAAATGGTTTCACGCCAGATTACTTGTCGGTTTTGGTTCCCCAGACAGTAGGACAAGGTTTATCAAGAACACTTAGAAATTCATCAAATATATCTAGTTTCCGAGCCCGCACATCTTTGTATATGAATTCATTCCTTCCTTCTACAATATTTGCATGGAATTCTCTTCCAGTTGACGCAAAGGCTATAAACAATATCGTTGGTTTTAAATCATTCCTCTATTCTGATAAGCTCAAAACACTTAGAATATTTTATTACGGGAAACGCCGGCCTCAGGTCCTGCACACTCGCCTACGCAACGATTGTAGTTCCCTGAATCACCATATCTATGTTAAAAATATTGTTCCTTCACCATTTTGCATGTGTGGAAGACAGGAGAGTACATACCACTATCTCTTTATTTGTCCTCTCTTTACTGAACAAAGGCAAACTATGTTTGATACTGTTCAATCTCTAAATGAGGTTACCCTCCGTTGCTTACTATATGGTAATGACACAATGACTGAAGAGCAAAATATATATATATATATAATAGCAGATGAAGCAGCTGTCAATTTTCCGGTTTGTTGTGAAAACGTTCTATGGATATTCGTTTCTATAGTTAATTATTTGCTCGTTTTCTTAGGTCAAAGACTTTATGAACATTAACCAATGAACTTTAATTAGTGCAAAAAATAACGAAAACACTTATATTTTAAGCGGGACATAGATAAATAACCAAATTACTAGGCCGCCATTTATTAAATGGAAATTTGAAAGGTCAAATGTCGTAGCAAAACAATTGCTGATAATCATTAAATATAAACCATTTCTCTTAGTTTGAGAGTGTGTTACATCACACATTGATATTCAGTCATCTTACGGTCAGAGAGAAGTCTCGTTTGCTTGAAGACAGTTCGATTTCCAGATAATGATGAGGACCACGCTAGTTTGTTGACACATTTTGAGGCGTGGATGGGGTAAAAATATACCAGTAAATCTGTAAATTGTTGTGTGAATTTTGCGGAAAGTTTGTATTACGTATTACAACGACAAACAGTTTAAATCACATTTGAACGATGATATGACATTCTATTTATGTTTAAACAATTGTTTTCGTCTGTTATTTGTTTTATATAAAAGCAAATATTGGAACATTCAGCTTAAAGATCAAGTAAACGTTTGAAAAACGGGATAACCATTTTTCTAATCAACTGTAAGTTGTTAATTTCCAAAAATATTTTTTAAATTTATTTACCATTTCTTTAAATTTTAAATATTTTCTTTGCAAATATTTTCTGGTTGAAAGTGAAGTGTTCTGTTTTGATCAAAGGGTAGAAACTACAATGGACTTTGATATTTTCACTCCTTATTTTGCAGTGAAAATATCAAGTTTATATTTTCACTGTTGTTATTTTACTGTTGAAACTCCATTTTTCATCGAAATGCATAAAATAAATAAATGATATATTTTATAAGGGAGAGAATACGAAGACTATAATATAAGTGGCAACTATTGTTAACCGATTGCCAAAGTATATTGTTGTGTGCATATTAGTTAGTTTAATCCCAAAATAATCTAGAGCTCGATTTAAGTTCTGTCACACGTCCGTTCAAAAGTTGAAATACCCTCGTGCATTGATATGGATATTGATGCGTGTGGTATATATGCGGTGATTTTTATGTTTTTAGCATATCGTTCAAAAGCTGTTTTGGTAATTTCCTTGTGCCTCTTAAAATGGTTTATATACAGATAGTTGACTGCTGTATATTTCAAATGAATTATTGGCGCATCATTGACAACGATATAGCATATCATTCATATCGAGTGAATAACAGTGTTTTCACAGTCAATTAAAAATTTTCAGAATACATGATTTCATTATTAAAATACTCGTTACAAGTCAATGAAAATACAATTTTCGGTCACAGCTCGACTAGAATTGTCTCTAATTAAGTATATATGGGAAAAATGTTACGTATAAGCTCTTAACAACTAAAGAAGTGCCATATAGACAAGAAATCGGTCGATCAAATAATATTTTTGAGTTGTACACTTCAAAATGTGTTTGATATATTTTGTATAACTTGTTCATCAAGTTTAATGTATGATATTTCTATGTGCCTACAGTATGTACATATGTTTGGATATGAGTGTTATGGTACGTCTCCGTCTTTCACTAAAGCTTAAATCATCGCGTGATTGGATACGCGAGGTAATTAGTTTCAATGCGATGAAATAAATCTCAAAAAGAAATTTATTACTAACTTAATTAAATAAAAGGAATCAAATTTGAATCAAATAATGATCAGAAATAATAATAATTAAGGAAATTACTTTTGGAAATCAAATTTACAACTAAGTTAACAACGTATTACTTTTCTTGGTCCCGGTTAAAAATGAAGTTCGAACTATTATTTAACTCATATATAACAAATGCGTATTTCAGAGTTTCAAAACGTGTAAAATAATCATAAGTCTCGCGAACTCTGCAAATTTCAATCGAGTATCATCTTAAAGGCCAGGCATTGCTTAGCTGTTGTTTTGCGACAGAGTAAACGTTCGCAATTTATTAGCCTCATAAACTCAACAAAGAGCAATCAAGGGTAGCATTTTATGCCAGACATATTTCAACAGGTTTTGTACATTTGAAAATTATTACTCGAGGTTTGCTTTGGGGCATACTATCCCGAAAATTCACAATCTCTTAATCTTAACAGCAACGGATAACCGTTCGTAACAGTGCTATTACAGTTTAACAATAAAGCTGCACTCTTACAGATTGAACATTTTGACAGCTTATATTATATTTTGTCTTCGAACGAGCAAATTTATGCGATAAACATCATAACCAGTGATATATGACCGCTAACAAAAGATCAGATGGCAGATAGTGAAA
>NC_069122.1:55401436-55436436 GCF_026914265.1 Mya arenaria | reverse complement strand
ACATCTAAAAATGACACTGGAAGTAGTTTGATAATGGTCTACATTTTAAAAAAATGGGTACTGTATGAATGAATCGAAAAAAGAAAAAAAAACACACGGCATGTTTCTAGAAGTATTAAAGTATACAAGAATTGAACCAGAATTTTGTGGAGCTTTTATTAATTAAAATATAATTGCACATATAAAATACATTTTCACTTACTCTATCATCTGGTACAATTCCTGAAATGCTCAGACCTATACATAAAATATACGATGCATTACATTCCGTTAAGTATAAAACTTATAACAATAATAAAACAACTATTAAATTTTCTACTACAATTAGTACTACTACTATTAATAAACATAATTGTAGTACTTCTACTGCCAATGCTACTGCTACTACTATTACTACTACTACTACTACTACTACTACTACTACTACTACTACTACTACTACTACTACTACTACTACTACTACTGGTACTGCTACTGCTACCGCTACTGCTACTGCTTCTGCTACTTCCATTGCTTCTGCTTCTGCTACAACTACTATTACTGCTACTGCTACTGCTGCTGCTGTTTATTTTACTGCTACTGCTTCTGCTACTGCTACTATTACTGCTATTGCTACTGCTACTACTACCACTCTGCATTTACTACAAATTGAATCTGGTTGGGAAACTTTAAGTACTAGACGCGAGAAACACAAACTTCTTCTTTTCTTTAAAATGAAAAATGGTTTTACGCCAGATTACTTGTCGGTTTTGGTTCCCCAGACAGTAGGACAAGCTTCATCAAGAACACTTAGAAATTCATCAAATATATCTAGTTTCCGAGCCCGCACATCTTTGTATATGAATTCATTCTTTCCTTCTACAATATCTGCATGGAATTCTCTTCCAGTTGACGCAAAGGCTATAAACAATATCGTTGTTTTTAAATCATTCCTCTATTCTGGTAAGCCCAAAACACTTAGAATATTTTATTACCGGAAACGCCGGCTTCAGGTCCTGCACACTCGCCTACGCAACGATTGTAGTTCCCTGAATCACCATATCTATGTTAAAAATATTGTTCCTTCACCATTTTGCATGTGTGGAAGACAGGAGAGTACATACCACTATCTCTTTATTTGTCCTCTCTTTACTGAACAAAGGCAAAATATGTTTAATACTGTTCAATCTCAAAATGAGGTTACCCTCCGTTGCTTACTATATGGTGATGACTCAATGACTGAAGAGCAAAATAATACTCTGTTTGATGCAGTTCATCGTTTTATTTATTTGTCAAAAAGATTTGAAAGCCAGTGATCGACTCAAACCACCAACACTCACACATCTTTCACTTTGCATCTCCTTCTTCTCTTCTTCGTTCTTTATCTTACTATATTTTTTTCTACCTCAATACAGTTGATTAATTTAGAATAAAGTTGTTTTTTTCTACAATAAATGTTTTTGCATTTAACATATATCATTCAATTGCCTAAATTTTAAACATTGTTTAAAATGAGTTTGTATATTAATATGATTATAACTCCATCACTAGTATCCGCCTCAAATGCTAATTGTTATTTATCATAACAGGGAAAGGAACTCTATTAGTTCATTTCTACCGTTCCAATCCTGAAATTTGATTATGTATGTGTATTGAAATGTTGATAAATTTTGCTCAATAAAATATGTTTAAACCAATTGTGATAAAAAAAAGAACAACAACATATCCATACCAGACAGTCCAGTTAAAAGAATAAAATCCTCATAAACAAATCATTTAAAATCTGGTTTTTGTTGTATTTGAAATAATATTAAAACCAAATGTGCATGGTATTGTATAGTTTAACTCTAAAACAAAATGTATATTTTTGTTATTACGAAATTAAACCATAACCTTTTAAAAGTGAAGAAAATTGTTTCCTTAGTTGCCATTCGATTCAATTATAAGGTGCGGTGTACATTTTGCTTTATTTTGGTTGTTGACCACCTGTTATTTATCTACATTCAGTTGGTCATGTGACTGCACTTCTTTTCTGTTCTGAAATGACAGTGGGAAACACAAATAGTGCTCCAGAATCTTACTTAAGTCCGCCAACAAATAACCTCGACAATCACTCGCCGAGAATGTTAAACTCCGTGCATGATAATGACACTGGCCATAAATTCAGTACACTTATACTTCTGCAAAATGCTGAAACATAAGCAGCATTCAACGAGAGCTTATTAAATTTCAGTGACACATCACACTTACCCCATATTGCCAGTGCAGTTCTGTATAGCCAGCATTTAATTACTCTTATATCATCCTAAATTAAATCAATTGAAAATTCGGCGATTAATTACATACTCGTGATCTTTATGTCACTTCCGGAAATGTTACATGATTTAATAATTGTGAAATATATTTACCTTGACGGTAAACGTATTAAATACATTTTAATGTTAATGTTTTGAACAGTTTCAAGGAAAACAATGCATATTTAAGTACTGTTTCGGTGTTGTGCCGATGTCAATAGCGTAAAAAAGCACTTGTCTCTACTTCTGAAAGGTCCTCGTTAAAATATCCTGATTTATTTCTCCGCCAGATAAACTTTTTCTATCGACGGCAATAATAAAGTATTCTGCATTTTTGCAACAATTCGTCATTATGGGTTGATACAAATGTTCACAAAAGAAGGCGTTGTTACAAAGTAAATATCAAAAAGAAATGTTATGAAATGAATTTTAATACTATGGACCCCTTAGCCCAGTCATTGGGAATGCGCAGGCATTTTAATCAAAATATTTAAATTGCTTTCTGATTACTTATCATGTACAAAGTAAAGTTCATAAACTGATGTCATCAAATTGATAACTTACTATTGCTTAAACTATTTCCAGTTAATTCATGTCTCAACATCAACACCAAATATTTAACTTTTCGCCGATATATAAAGTATATATGTTTATTTCAGTGTAAGATCGAATTTTATTTCACGAGTGTCGTAGAAAAGCATATTTCGCCACTCGTGAAACGATCTTACACTGATTTTTTTTTTTTTTTTTTTTTTCGGAGTTTTAAAAGTATTAATCAATTTTATTAATAACCCCCTTTTTTGAAAAGGGTGTTTTTGTACACCGTAACCGGCGGGACGCCCCTCACGCAAATTCTATATATATATATATATATATATAATAGCAGATGACGAAGCTGTCAATTGTCCGGTTTGTTGTGAAAACGTTCTATGGATATTCGTTTTTATAGTTAATTATTTGCTCGTTTTTTTTAGGTCAAAGACTTTATGAACATTAACCAATGAACTTTTATTAGTGCAAAAAATAACGAAAACACTTATATTTTAAGCGGGACATAGATAAAAAACCAAATTACTACGCCGCCATTTATTAAATGGAAATTTGAAAGGTCGAATGTCGTAGCAAAACAATTGCTGATAATCATTAAATATAAAACATTTCTCTTAGTTTGAGAGTGTGTTACATCACACATTGATATTCAGTCATCTTACGGTCAGAGAGAAGTCTCGTTTGCTTGAAGACAGTTCGATTTCCAGATAATGATGAGGACCACGCTAGTTTGTTGACACATTTTGAGGCCTGGATGGGGTAAAAATATATCAGTAAATCTGTAAATTGTTGTGTGAATTTTGCGGAAAGTTTGTATTACGTATTACAACGAAAAACAGTTCAAATTACATTTGAACGATGATATGGCATTCTATTTATGTTTAAACACTTGTTTTCGTCTGTTATTTGTTTAATATAAAAGCAAACATTGGAACATTCAGCTTAAAGATCAAGTAAACGTTTGAAAAACGGGATAACCATTTTTCTAATCAAGTTGTTAATTTCCAAATATATTTTTTAAATTTATTGAACATTTCTTTAAATCTTAAATATTTTCTATGGAATTTTTTTCTGGTTCAAAGTGAAGTGTTCTGTTTTGATCAAAGGGAAGAAACTACAATGGACTGTGATATTTTCACTCCTTATTTTGCAGTGAAAATATCAAATTTATATTTTCACTGTTGTTATTTTACTGTTGAAACTCCACTTTTCATCGAAATGCATAAAATAAATAAATGATATATTTTATAAGGGAGAGAATACGAAGACTATAATATAAGTGGCAACTATTGTTAACCGATTGCCAAAGTATATTGTTGTGTGCATATTAGCTAGTTTAATCCCAAAATAATCTAGAGCTCGATTTAAGTTCTGTCACACGTCCGTTCAAAAGTTGAAATACCCTCGTGCATTGATATGGATATTGATGCGTGTGGTATATATGCGGTGATTGTATGTTTTAGCATATCGTTCAAAAGCTGTTTTGGTAATTTCCTTGTGCCTCTTAATTAGTCTATATACAGATAGTTGACTGCTGTATATTTCAAATGAATTATTGTCGCATCATTGACAACGATATAGCATATCATTCATATCGATAGAATAACATTGTTTTCACAATCAATTTAAAATTGTCAGAATACATGATTTCATGTTTCATTATTAAAGTACTCGTTACAAGTCAATGAAAATACAATTTTCGGACATGGCTCGACTAGAATTGTCTCTAATTAAGTATATATGGGAAAAATGTTACGTATAAGCTCTTAACAACTAAAGAAGTGCCATATAGACAAGAAATCGGTCGATCAAATAATATTTTTGAGTTGTACACTTCAAAATGTGTTTGATATATTTTGTATTACTTGTTCATCAAGTTTAATGTATGATATTTCTATGTGCCTACAGTATGTACATATGTTTGGATATGAGTGTTATGGTACGTCTCCGTCTTTCACTAAAGCTTAAATCATCGCGTGATTGGATACGCGAGGTAATTAGTTTCAATGCAATGAAATAAATCTCAAAAAGGAAGTTATTACTAACTTAATTAAATAACAGGAATCAAATTTGAATCAAACAATGATCAGAAATAATAATAATTAAGGAAATTACTTTTAGAAATCAAATTTACAACTAAGTTAACGACATATTACTTTTCTTGGTCCCGGTTAAAAATGAAGTTCGAACTATTATTTAACTCATATATAACAAATGCGTATTTCAGAGTTTCAAAACGTGTAAAATGTTTCACAATCATAAGTCTCGCGAACTCTGCCAATTTCAATCGAGTATCATCTTAAAGGCCAGGCATTGCTTAGCTGATGTTTTTGCGACAGAGTAACGTTCGCAATTTATTAGCCTCATAAACTCAACACAGAGCAATCAAGGGTAGCATTTTATGCCAGACATATTTCAACAGGTTTTGTACATTTGAAAATTATTACTCGAGGTTTGCTTTGGGGCATACTATCCCGAAAATTTACAATCTCTTAATCTTAACAGCAAAGGATAACCGTTCGTAACAATGCTATTACAGTTTAACAATAAAGCTGCACTCTTATAGATTGAACATTTTGACAGCTTATATTATATTTTGTCTTCGAACGAGCCAATTTATGCGATAAACATCATAACCAGTGATATATGACCGCTGACAAAAGATCAGATGGCAGATAGTGAAAATTAAACGAAAAATACAAAATGTAGCAAAAAGGCTTTGCATTAGGTCATATATGTTATTCTGATTGATTTGATTCAATTAATCCTAAAAGAATTGCCATTTTACCGACGTACATAATATCAGGCTAATGGGACATATGGACTCTTGATGATCGTATTTTGCGAACCGTTCATTTTAAAGATTTGTATACAACTTATATTACTGTCCCGATTATAGTTTATGATTTTTTATCAAGTATTACATTACTGATATATGTCTTCTTTATGTTTTTGACTGATAGAAATAAAAAGTATTTGAAAATATTTATTTTTTATCTCCGATATCAGAGGAACAACTGATTGGCGACTATACTCAATCCTTTCTATCCTATGTGTTATGCAGGTGTTCACATAAATCTTTATGTATGCAAAAAAACACCTTTGTTTTCGTGTACATCACCAAGACATTACATACACTCCAGTTGTTTACCTATAAATGAACGTATTTCTACTTTCAGAAAAAGCAAAGAGCTACCACGGTATGTATGTTTGTTTTTTGAAATAAAACATTAGATATATCATAAAGTCTTTCAAGTTTATTTTTTTACATCTGAATGGCTATAAAAATGGATTGAAACTATTATGTTTCAATGTTGAATTCTATTTTAGTTTTACTGATGTATTAAAGATATATGTTCCGGTCGGAAAACTCACATCTATCCATGTCATCAGTATCATTCTACTCAACTCACATCACAAATTATTAACCATAGAGCTAGTGTTAGTATTTCCTCAAATATACATCTGAAAACATCGCACCGTATTTTCCGCATGCTTAATTACCTTTATATGTATGAAAAACAATTTTAAAAGAGAGGACAACGATGCTACAATCTATTGCTGGTTTTTATATATTGTTTGGCAACGTTAGTTGTATTCGTTTGTTTTCTTGAAATACGTATGCGTCATTATGGGCAAAAATAACAGTCGGTCAAAATGTTTTTGAAAATTATTGTATCTTTTATTTTAATTGTACACTTCAAAATGTGTTCGAATATGCTTGTTTATTTTAAAAGTCCAGCTTCAAATATATATGTTTTGCTTATTATGAGATATGTGATAGATCTTCCGTCGTCGTCTGTCATAAAAGCTTTAATCATCACGTGATGTTACACGCATGCCAACTTATTTCAATGCACAAAAAGAAGACATTTCTAACTTAATAACATTGCCAAAACCGAAATGTTATCTACTTTCTATTACATCAGTGAAAGTTAATTTTTTTTAGAGCTTTGTTCTCAGTAGCTATGCTATATTATGAATATTCTGACAATCATAACACAATTCAAAACATTTCTACATTCGTCGTCCATATTGTTATGCTAAATCAGTAATATTCTGACAATCATAACACAATATAAAACATTTCTACACTCGTCGTCAATATTGTTCTTCGTGCAAATATCACTTTGTTAGTTGCCATTTAAAAATGCCACTGGAAGTAATTTGATAATGGTACATTGAAACTTTAAGAATGATTCAAAAATGGAAAGAACACATGTTTGATTTTGGCAACAAGCAGATATGTTTTTACGATCAGTTCATCATCTTATAATCGAGACCAACTCATATATAACGTAACACATAGTGTATGTAATAGGTAATCTATTTCACACGGGTTGATTTGAAAGAAAGAATTTTGAAAATATAAGCGAAAACATAATCTAAGGCTAATTGGACAAATACGATATTGACAATCGTCGTGAGAAAACCATAAATATTAACTAATTCAAAAACAAAATGTTAATTTAAACAAAATGTTTCTAGAAGTATTAAAGTATACAAGGATTGATCCAGAATTTTATGGAGCTTTTTAATTATACTTCTACTACTACGACTACTACTACTACTACTACTACTACTACTACTACTACTACTACTACTACTACTACTACTACAACTACTACTACTACTACTACTACTACTACTACTACTACTACTACTACTTCTACTACTACTACTACTACTACTACTACTACTACTACCACTACTACTACTACTACCACTACCACTACCACTACCACTACCACTACAACTACTACCTACTACTACCACTACTACTACTACTACTACTACTACTACTACTACTACTACTACTACTACTACTACTACTACTACTACTACTACTACTACTACTACTACTACTACAACTACTACTTCTACTACTACTACTACTACTACTACTACTACTACTACTACTACTACTACTACTACTACTACTACTACTACTACTACTACTACTACTACTACTACTACTACTACTACTACTACTACTACTACTACTACTTCTAAAGTTAATACATTATCGTTGTATATAATTCGGAAATCTTACATAAATTTGATTTGTAAAACATATGTTTTGAGGTAAATGAAATCAACGGCAAGCTTTTTTTGCTTGTTAAAGCTGTACTAATAATGAATATGTTATTCTCTTCCTATATATAAACATTCTACATTTTCGCAACATGAATCCTTTGACACAAGTGTGAATTATATATACAATAAATACATAGAACGAAGTTATATCGGATCGACACGAAGCACAAATTGCTTGTACATTCGTTCGCTTAAAATAAAATCACCATTCGTTATGGCGTGTTTACAGACAATTTAAGAACGTTATGACACAACACTTGTCTTATCCTCGTATATCTACAATACATAAAACTAACTTATTACTGTGCTTGTTCACCAGCTTGATTGATATAAAACAATTGCCATAAATTGTTATGCCGCGTCAATAAACACAGTAATTCTTAATAAGCCGGTGCAATTGGTGTCGACGGCTGTTTTGGTGGCGAACAATCATCAGATTCCAGAATTGTAAGTGTATGTATGTAATATGCTAATGTTTGTTAAGAACGTGTGCAAAGAAAATCGTTTGAAGCTTAATTCATACATTCAGAATATATTTTTTATTTCAACTAAAATAAGCATTTAATTTCGAACATTTCAATATTGATTATTCAGCCTGGAAACAGGTTTTTTTCTGTTCTTTCTTTTTATTTATGTCACAACATCAACACCAATTATTTAACTATTTGCCGATATACAACGATATCTTCAAAAGGGACGTGAATATGAATATTATTTTATAACTTGTAACTATTGATAACCGTTTGCCAAAGTGTGAATTTGTGTGCATGTTACCTAGTTTAAACCCCAAGTAATCTAGAACTCGACTGATATCCTGTTTCACTGTCCGTTCAACGGTGGATATACTTCCGTGTGCATTGGTGCTGATTGATGGGTGTGGTATATATGCGGTTATTGTATGTTTTTAGTATATGTGTTTATTGTTCAATGCTGTTTTGGTAATTTCATTGTACCTGCTTAAATGGTTTATATTTGACTACTGTATATTTCAAATGAATTATTGACGCATTCTTGACTGCGTTGAAGCGTATCGAGTGAATAACATAGTCAGTTTCATAATCAATTTTTAAAGTAAATAATACATAATATCAAGTTTCATTATTGTAATATTCGTTTCAAGGAAAACAGACTTTCAGAAAAATCTCGACTAAAATAATATTTTATTAATTATTTACGGGGCCTCTATTACGTGAAGGGTCTTAATAACTAATGAAGTGGCAAAATTTGGCTTTATAATTTGGCTAATATAACAAATAACGTGCACTACAGATAATAGTTATTCATATTGAACGACAATCTAGCATGCATTTAGCCTAAATGAATAGAAAAATAGCTTAAAATAAAAATCATGTATGAATAGAACATTAATAACATTTTTTTACATCTTTGTGTATGAACACTTATAACGCAGATACACTTGTTCAGATCAATTTTATAAATTTATATACCTTGCCGGTTTTTTTTTCTATTTATTTTTCTAATATCTTTTCTATTATCTCTGTTATAATAAATAATAATCGAAAATCGGCCCCGGCGGTAAAACTGTTAATCGCTGAGTCATGCAATTAATCGCGAAATCCCTGTACAAATATGTTACTATATAGAGTAACATATGTATTATTTAACAATAATTAACTACACTTTATTATGGTTTTAAAAACAAAATATGCATTTCTATAAAATATTCAAACTTATATATATCCTTTATAAAGGAATCACACTCAGCCTAATATTTTTTTAGCAATTCTTCAATTTGAAAGAAAACAATCTAAATCAGTGAATTAGTGAATCAATGAATCAGTAAATTAGTCAGTCAATCAGTCAGTCATTTAGTCAGTCAGTTAGTCAGTCAGTCAGTGTGCCGGCCATAAATCAGTCAGGCAGTCGGTCAGTCATTTAGTCAGTCAGTCATTCAGTCAGTACTTTAACTTTCTTTTCAAAGTGTGTTTCACGTATGGTTAGGAAACTGCATAAATTTACTAAATTAAACTTTTGAAATTCATAGATGAAACCATAAAGCTGTGCAATTGAAAACTTTTATGAATCTTCATTCAAAGCTATCATTCGTTGTGCCTTGACTTTCTTCAACTAATAATTTTCTTCAAAGATAGCATTCCTATTTTTGTAGCCCTATTACTTTATTTTTTTGGGGCACACACATGTACAATATTTTAGTTGCAGTTGCGCATGCTTACTGTGTTGCAAACACAACCTGCATGTTGACTACAATTTAATAAAGAGTATACATATATTTATATAAGCGAACAATGCCGCCTTCGAATCACATATACACAAGCACAATTTACTTCTTTACTTTTGAGATGATGATAATCATATTTGATAATGTGTTTAATTCTGAAGAGCTGTTTCATTAAACTAAATATTTCTCAATATTAACTGTTGTGCTGCAGACATAGTGAACACAACATCGACAACAGAAACTTTGACATCAACATACATTAACAACCATCATGTGTGATAGAACATTTTTGTGAAAACATTGAGATTTTTAAAAGCTATATTTAAGTTAAAATATTAACGGAAAACATAAATTTGTGTTTGCTAAAACTGTAAGGATTTTAAATATGTGCTCTTGTTCGTATTCCTGCAATTCATATAATTCAGCAACATCATTGTAGCGGATATGGGTTGGTAAATCACCATTGGCATGTAATGAATTATTGGCAATAATTAAACGAGTCAGGATTTAAAGATAAATAATGAATGTCATCAGCCTATATTATTTAATCGTTAATGTGTCTTAAATTTTTAATAACTGTTATAATTGGTGTTACTGTTTTATAACTACCATGCGGATAAACTACAACGCTTTTCGCTTACGCCGCACGTTATTTTTTTAACTTTGTACTTGACCTTGGTGGATTTCCGTGTGTATATAATTTGCAATTTCGTATTGATTTTATATATTTCAGTCTCTTCTCAAATAACAGTAATACGCTCTGTATCAGAAGAAGTTTTTTAATATTTCTTATTATTTTTAGAGAATCATTTTCCCATGAGACAATAAATACTGAAATATATTATTTTCATTATAATCATCATATTTATCTCATTCTTGTCGTTCTATATTTGGCCATTCATATATGATACATGATTTTTTAAAAGTTGCAAAATGATTTAATATGTTTTTTTAAATGATCAGTTTTCAAAACAAAGTGTTAAAATTGACATCTGCTATATCAAAAGGGCAAAATATATGGCTAATGTTACGAAGTCTTCCAGAAAAGTTATCGGGAAAAAGCAATCAATTGTGAAAAGTGTGGAAGGCAACTGACAGTGACGGAAAAAAAGTCAATAAAAATAATAAAACACACAAGGATATGTTGGTATTTTTATTTAAGGTATCCGTTTTTTGTTTCAACAACCTTACTTTAATTAAAAATATATACGACATTTTTCATAAAATTGACTTTTCCGTTTATTTTTATTTGATGCTATAAATACATAAAACATGCCAGGTCTTGTTGCATGGTTGATTTAAATAAATGCCATATACAAAACATTTAGGTACAGTCTATATTGAATGCGAAACATGTAAAAAAGGGGCATGGACGGGTTACGCAGTGAGTCATCAAACTGTTCTAAAAGGGTTGAATTATCAGCCATTAACAATAGCTGTACTTTTCCCGAAGCACTGCAGGCTAGGCTTTTAAATGGATATTATATCAAGATAATTGTCCGAATATTTTACCATTAGCGGGTTGTCTTTGCATTTGTTGAAGCTATAGTGTAAAACGTTGTACAGGTAACGAACGTTTACAATATGTTCTTACTGACACTTGTTTGTGAAACTTTATTATTTTGGGTGCGGGTGAAAGCTAGGGAAAATATCAAACGAAATTAAAGAACCACACTTCAGCCATATTTCAATATATATGTTGAGGACCAACCATGTGTTGTCCACACACTTCATTTGACGTTCAAGTAACTTGATATTTACATATGAATTAAGCATTTAAATCGTTTTGTAGACTGTTTTGTGCACATTTGGCAGTTATTTGGTAAATAGATCTTCTTTTTTGTCATTCCAAGATATAGTTTAAAGAAAATACGACTTTCACTGTACATTTTCTTACTAATTTGTATCAAACTGTATAGAACTATGAGTTAAACTACGGACAAAGCTATTCGCGGACCTATAAAAAAGATAAATCCCGTCAGCGCTCATTTGATTACTTATTCTAAGACCGAGCAAAATGTTTTATATTTCATTTGACCACTACTTCAATGATATTGCACCTAGGTTGTCGACCTTGACCGCGCCTTTTCACATAACGTGCCGGCCTTTTAGTGAACTGGTTTGAAAGTATAATACGCATACACATAGACAAAAGGAAAAATACATTCCTTGCCATTTTTTAATTTTATACTCAATATTATCATATATAATCATTTATAATCATTTATTAAAATAAAAATGTTGTGGGTTAGTGGGTGGGTTGGTGGGCGGGTGGGTGATTGGGTGGGTTTTGGGTGAATGCGTGGGTGGGTGAGTGAGTGAGTGAGTGAGTGAGTCAGTCAGTCAGTGAGTCAGTGAGTCAGTGAGTCAGTCAGTCAGTCAGTCAGTCAGTCAGTCAGTCAGTCAGTCAGTCAGTCAATGACTGAGTGAGTCAGTGAGTCAGTGAGTCAGTGAGTCAATCAGTCAGTGAGTGAGTCAGTGAATGAGTTTTGGGTTTAGTTGGGTGGTTGGTTGTGTGAGTGGGGAGTGAGTGAGCGAGCGAGCGAGTGAGTGAGTGATTGAGCCAGCGAGCGAGCGAGCGAGTGAGTGAGTGAGTGAGTGAGCGAGCGAGCGAGTGAGTTAGGGAGCGAGCGAGCGAGGAAACGAGTGAGTAATTGAGAGAGGGAGTGTACGATGTATTGAACATATGTAGCGAATATAAACATGTTTTCGATAGTTTTAATTCATTTATATATATATGCTATTTGTTACACAACGATCTTACACGGAGTTTAACAAAATAATATTTCATGCATTTATAGTGTTTTTAAAATAGATTTCCCCGCTGAATTAAATTTTGTTTGCCCACAGTCCCTTTCCGTGGCCACTTTGCAAAGAGAAGTAACTGCAGCATAATTGACAAGTCAGAGTTACTTCTTTTGTGCGAGCAGTCCCTCCACTACAAAAAAATGTTCCACACTTTATGGAAATATTTTTTTTAAAATTGAAATTAAATTGATATTAGGCCACACCAAATTGATAACTTGTTCATCGGATTTTTTTCAAACAAAATGGGGCGAACGAGCGAAATAATGATAAAAATATTTGTTTTGCATTTAGCAAAAAAGAGGAGCGAGCGAAGAGCGAACCAATATATATAGTCATTTAACTCACTTTTCTCACATTTGATGATGCTGTTAACAGTGCAAGGATAACATACAGTGAAAGAATGATAACACTAAAATATAATTCTATAGAAATATTAGTTGTGAGATCAAACAAATGCTTTTGAGATCAAGCAAATGTATTTCTTTGAACTATTTCATAAATGAGATAACCCAAAACCAGTTTTCAAGTTTTTAAACCTGTTTGAAAAGGTTTTTTTTCAAAATACCTTATGCATGGCTAAGTTAAAGCCTGGACACAAGAGCCAATGGTCACAGTCACCTGCCTGCCCAATGAACCATATCCAAATCTATTAACTAGGTTTTCAACTTTTCCTTATGAAAACTTTGTTAAAAATAATTCTCTATTAAAATACATTGTCATATCTCATGCCATTGGTATGACTAGACAAGGTGACTTGAAAAATAAATCACAAAATCAATATAGGCATTTGCAATCAAATATAAACTACAGCTATCACTCTTGCTTTGACTAGACGATTGGCCTTGGTAGCCATTTAAGTTCTGAAAGAGAATTTACAAAGAACTACACCTTATTGTAAACCATTTCAGCTGGAAAAATGTCACAGAAAATTCCAGCCAGCGCCAGATTGATTTTAGGCTTTCTCAGAACCTAACGCCTATATTTTTTAAACTTGCAGATTTTCCGTGATTTTTCTAGATATATTGTTCAAATTAAGACAAGTTATAGAAAACATAAACATATAAACAAAAGAAACTTTTACTTCTTTTGTACTGCAAATACTGATTGTGTCAATTTTCATATATAGCAAAAAATATTTCAAGAAAATACAAGAATATGTAATATTTTTGCATAAACAAAAACCAATCAGCATACATATTTAACACTTGAATTATTTCAATATATAGTTTAGATATACACATGAGCATCTAAATAATCTACAAACATTTATTCGCAACACAAAGTGTGATTAATACCTTTTTCCAATCACACAGTCTGACACCATTTTTCTATCCTTTTTGACTTATATTTACAAAATATACACAATCCGGCTTGTTTGATGTTTTTTTTGTGAATGGTAAAACCCATGGGATTGCATGAAGCACATATGAATGTCAGTCATGCTATTTTTAGCGCCATCCTACTGTCCATGAACATTGACTCATCGCCGACCAAGGCGTCCACCACAAGCACGCCCTCGTTGCCTCATGGGGACAGGAATTTCATGATCGGCTGTGTCGGATGAATCTGAAATTTTAATATTAAAGCAATATTATACATAAATGTTCATTTGAAATGTATTATAATGTAGTATGCATTACTGAAACAGTTTGATGATAACGCAAGTAAGGTGGTGATCGTTTCTTGGCCAAACTCTTTTTTTTACTGTTCATGAATTGCATATGAATTAAATAAACACCATACTCTGATATGTAGCAAAATAAAAACAAACATGCATAAATCATTAAATTTATAATTACTTTTGAAGGAAACAAAAAATACAAAAAATACATCATATTTGCTATATTAACGGCAAAACAACAAAGAAGTTAAAATACACACCTGAAGTTTTTACTTGGACAGCTGTAGTAGGTATAGATGACCGATTGGAAACTGTCTTTTCACTGTAACGGTCATCCGAATTCCCATCAAACATGTCCGAACTAAATTCAAACTTTGGATAATCACTGTCATTCACAATAAATTTCAGCACTTCTTGCCCAATATATAAACGTTTACTTTTAGCGGGAGCCAAATTAAAGCAAACACATTCGTCCAAAATTAAATCAAACTTTAAATGGTGGTAGAATTGTCATTTGTTGACGTAATTTTCAAGAATCAGGAAGTGTTTTGCCAATTTAATCTCGATCATCTAGACGCTTGTATCCGGGT
The DNA here is from genome assembly GCF_026914265.1 of Mya arenaria. NCBI lineage: Eukaryota > Metazoa > Mollusca > Bivalvia > Myida > Myidae > Mya > Mya arenaria. Next base: position 55,421,298 of record NC_069122.1, on the reverse strand, counting down.
CTTTATCGTTCATTGACTCTAATTAGAGCGGCTGCATGATTGAGCCGGTGCTTTGATAATTGTAACGATCGAACAACGCGGTTATAAGGGAAAAGGCTACTACTAAACAAATTTGCGCTCTTTAAAAATAACGTTTTTTTTCAGATGGTGCGGGCGCAAGTGATATTTTTTTTTGATTTTCAGCAGAAATAGGTGCGGGAAATCCGATGAACAAGTTATTAATTTGGTGTGGCCTTAAACACTTAAACCGTCAATGGAACCTCAGATTTTAATTTTCAATAAGGCACAAAACACGTGTTTAAGCAAAATTATTGTAGAAGAATAAACATGTAACATAATTCACGAACAATTTTGACAGAATTTAACTAACAAATATGGACACTCAATAGTGTGTGTGCCAAAATTCATCATGATTTTCAGTGTTTTGTATTGCTTATTTAATCACTGTCGCTCTCAGACTCCGGAATCAACTGAATCCTTCGGTACTTCGTTGGCGGCGAATTCCAGGCGTTGTGCAGGGTGTTGTGTTGTTGATATATTGAATTGGTTTCATATTTGCTGAAGTTGAATGCTACGTTACTGTTGAATGTGGGGTCAACGAAAAAGCCCGGTGGAGCACAGACATTGTAATTCTCATTCGACGATAAGATGTCGGATATCGCCAGGGTCTGGTTGGTGTTCAATCTTCTATAATTGTTCATACTCAGATTTCTATGGCCGCTGATCTGAACGTTTTAATTTGGCGAAACTCCTTTGTCGTTGAGCTTCCGAGCACTACAATATTTTGAAAAGAAAACTAAATTTATTCACTGATGAAGGTAAAGACTTAATTTGAAAATGCTTGTGCATACACGTATGCGTTTAGAGTTTAAAAGTAAAAATGATGTACAACTCTAGTACTATCACCTGTTGCCAAGTTAATATAGGTAAATTTCATCGTTTAAATTTTCTTTGTTAATGTGTATGGGTAGCATTATTTTAAAACAGTTCACTAAAATGCCGACAAGATATAGGTGTGAAGAGTCACGGCTATTTATCGAGTATGTCGGTGATAAACTAGAGGTTACAATTCGTCGCTGGCCGTGATTATGTTCACTCTTGGTCAATTATAATTGATTCCTGGCAGTTTTTTATACCAATTCAAGAGAGTAAAAGAAAATACACGCAGCCCTAGTTTCCCGTGGGCTTTAAAATAAAAAAAAAACACTTTTGAAAGATATTTTATGATGTTCATTGGACGAAATATTAGACAGTGGAAGGGCACAACTGAACAATGTGACATCTTAAAAACATACATGTACATACATATACAATGACCACTTTGGTATTTTTTTATTCAATTGGCGACCTAGTTTGATTCATGTCATTTCAAGAAAGAAACAATTGATACGTAGTATGCATTTTAGATGTACACAACTATAAACATGATATTGTCGTAAGTGAATGCTAAGTTTAAACTGTAACTTATTTATGCGCTACCTAGGTGAACCGCCGCTGAAGTAGACTTGGTGTAGGAAATATGAAACCCTTTGCTCGGTCTAAGCATAATGTTTCTTTATATAAGGTGAAAAGTGTACGAAACGGTTGAAACGCTTTATTCATATATAAGTATCAATGTACATACAGATTGGATTAAGTAGGTGGACAGCACACGGTTGTTTTTCAACATAAACGAGTAAATTAATTTGCAGCTGAATTGTTTGTGAAGTTGCGCTTGATCATTATCGTCCATATCTGCCGCATTAAAAAATAATATATCGCAAACGAGTGTCAATAATAAATATTACTGCAAATTACAGTTTTGCATGTTGCCAATGATTTTACTACGATTTCATTGAAAAAAATAGTTCCGTAGTAAATAGGCACCGCCCATTAGTATTATTGCGCCCAATGACAGGACAGAAGTATCGAACAAACGCACGCGATTTCGATGGGAAATGCCGTTAACTTTATACAAAAATAAAGTGATACAACAACCATCGTTAAGGAATGAAGTGTTAATGTAAATATTACATTATGGTATGAGTTAAAACATGTACTCTTAACCATTTGTTTGAAGGCACCTGGCACCGGAGTCAAAGAGACAATTATAAGGAGCAAATTTGGCATAATGCAGGTATTTGATAGGCAAATTATTCCCATTTACGGAGGCAGCCTAATCGAACCAGTATCAGACAACGTTGTGATACCTTTTAGTTATACATGTAAAAATTGTCATTCGTAAATGTTCAAAAATGAGTACGCATACGCATAAACAAGGTTTGTATCATATCAAAATGAAAAATGGTAAGTAGCTTTGCAAAAGAGTGTCATACTGTTCACATTGCAACCTTTATGAGTTCTATGTTTAAGGTTTCAATCAATTCCCTTAATGGTGTCCGATTTCTGCTTCGGGCAAAAATGAGTAATTGCATCGTATATCATGCATGCAAAATTATCGATGAATATATAAGCACAATTTCAAAAGAGAGGAAAAGAAGGTTACAGCCTAGTGTCTGCTTTTATGTAATTATACAGCAAGCCAATAACGGTATACTATAGTTATAATAATTTGTGTTCTTAAAATATGTGGGCATATAGACATGAAATTAAAGTCGGTCGATGAAATAACTTTTTTGAGCTGTACACTTCAAAATATGTTTGATATTGTTTGTTTAACGTGTGCCTCAAGTTTGTACAATGTTTCTATGTGCATACAGTATGTACATATGTTTGGATATAAGAGATACGGTACGTCTCCGTCTTTCATTAAAGTTTTAATCATCGCGTGATTTGATACGCGTGGTAATTAGTTTTAAATAGGATGAAAGAAATCGAGGAAATGATGTTATTACTTACTTAATTAAATTACAGAAACCGAACTTGAATCAAACAATGATCGGAAATAATAATAAATAAAGAACTTACTTTTATAAATAAAATTTATAACTAAGTTTACATCATAGTTAACGTTTCTTGGTCCCGTTTAAAATTGAAGTTTGATCTATAATTTAACTCATATATAACAAGTGCGTAGTTCAGCCTTTTCAAAACGTGTAAACAATGTTTCATACTCAATAGTCGCGCGATCTCAGCCAAGTTGAATCAAAAATCATCTTTAAGGTCGGGCATTTCTTTGTTCTTGTTTCTTGTGCGACAGAGTAAACGTTATCAATTTATAAGCCTCATAAATTCGACACAGATTAATCAAGGTTCGCATTTTATTCCTGTAAAAATATCACAAAACATCACTATTCGAGGTTTGCTTTGATCACAGTCCCTAAATGTTCACAGCCAATGAACACCAACTTCGTAACAATTTTATGACAGTTACACGTTAAAGGTGCACTCTTACATATTGAACTTTTTGACAGCTTTTTATTTTGTTCTTGGATCAAGCCAATTTAAAAAACAAAATGTAGCCAAAATGCTTTGCAATATGTCACATATGTTATTCTGATTAATTTTAAAAATGCCACTTTTTTACAGACATACATAATATTACGTTAATAGGACACGAACCGTTCATTTTAAAGATTTGTATACGACGTATCTTACTGTCCCGAGTATATTTTATGCTTTCCATTAGTATGAGTGTATATGTCTTCCGTGTGTGTTTTTAACTGATAGCGATTAAACTGTTTGATAACTTTTTTTTTATCTCCGATATCAGAGAAACAACCGATTGTCGACTTTACAAAATCATCCGTTTATCCTATTTGTTATGCAGGTGTTCACATATAACCTTATGTTTGCAAAAAAACTTTTTTTTCGTTAGCAGGTACATCGAGATGTCATCAAAAACACTTCAGGTGTTTACCTATATATGAATATATTTCTACTTACAGGGATGCAGTTGACCTGCAACGGTATGTATGTTATTTTAAAATATAACGTTAGATTTATCGTAAACTATTTCAAGTTTACATTCTTACATCTAAATGGCTATGATAATATAATGAACATATTATGTTTCACTGTTGTATTCTATTTTAGTTTTACTGATTTAAATAACATAATTATATGTTCATGTCGGAAAAAGATATATCCAAGTCTATTCAATGTAGATCATCAGTATCAATTCTACTCCTCTAACATCATAAATTATTAATCATAGAGCTAGTTTAAGTGTTTCCTCAAATATAAATCTGAAAACATCGCACTGTATTTCATGCATGCTAAATTACCTTTGTATAATTGGAAAACATTTTTTAAAGGGAGGACGACAATGTTATCTACTGTTGGTTTCTATATAATTGTATAGCAAGTCAACCGTTGTATGTGTTAGTCATATTCGATTGTTTTCTTGAAATATGCGTCAATATGAACAAAAATAACAGTCGGTCAAAATGTTGTTTGAATGTGCTTGTTTATGTCCAGCTTCAAATACATATATTTGGCTTATTATGAGATATGTTATACATCTTCGGTCGTCGTCTGTCAAAACAGCGTTAATCATCACGTGATATTATACGCATGACAATTTATTTCAATACACAAATATATGACATTTTTAACTGAATTAAATTGCCAAAACCGAAATGTTATCTACTTTCTATTACATCAGTGAAAGTTGAATTTGTTATAGCTTTGTTCTCAGTATATATGCTAAATCATGAATATTCAAACAATCAGAACACAATTCAAAACATTTCTACGTTCGTCGTCCATATTGTTTTTCGTGCAAATATCACTTTGTTAGTTGCCATCTAAAAATGCCACTGAATGTAATTAGATAATGGTCCACATTTGAAAAAAATAGAAAAAGTACGAATAAATCAAAAATAGAAAGAACACATGTTTCATTTTAGCTACAAGTAGAGATGTCTTCACGATCAGTTCTTCATATTATATTTGATACCAACTCATATAGAACGTAGCACATATTGTATGCAATAGGTCATTTATTTCACACGGGTTGATTTTAAAGAATACACTTTGAACATATATGCGAGAAACATAATCTAAGGTTAATTGGACAGTATTGAAAATCGTCGTGAGAGAAGCATACATATCAAATTAATTAAAATGTTACTTTAAAACGATTGAAAGTATTAAAGTATAGATGGATTGATCCTGAATTTTGTGGAGTTTTTCAATAATTAAAAGTGTATTGCACATATAACATATATTTTCACATACAATGCACATAACATATCTGACCAGATTCCTAAAATTTTCAGATTAATACCAAAAACATTTCGGTGCATTACATTTCATTTACTATAATACTAATAGCAATTCGAATATTTCTATTAATACATCTAATACTAATGATACTACTACTTGCAATTCTACTGCTAAGCATACTTGTAGCAGTACTACTACTGCTACTAGTACTACTACCACTACTAATTCTACTACTACTACTACTACTACTACTACTACTACTACTACTACTACTACTACTACTACTACTACTACTATTGGTAGATGGAGGCAAAGACTTAATTTCAAAATGCTTGTGCATACACGTATGCGGTTAAAGTTTAAAAGTAAAAATGATGTACACCTCTAGTACTGTAACATGTTGCCAAGTAAATATAAACCGATATCTGCAAATAAGGTTATATGTTACAGAATTTCAATAAAAGTGTACATACATGGGTCAGTTCATTCATTAATTCAGTTTTTAAAAACGTAAAAATCATCCAGAAATATTTGTTTTATTGAAATTTAAAATAATGCACAACTTTATAATGGCAATGCATTCCTGTACGGCGTGATGCGTTAGTCCCCTATGCGTGCATTTGCCTTTATATTGCTCAAAATGCTGTAGATAGGGTTGATTCGCATGGTACAGCTCCGGAACCATCCTCTTTGCTGGCCCGTACAAATACTCAAAATAAATGGTTAAGAGATTCAACAGGGCGCCACTCTCACTCTTTGATATAATTTAATTGTGACACATATTAATCCCAGATACGTTACCTTACACATGTATTATCCTTCGTGGTCTTAAGTCTTCTTCTATAATTATACCTCAAATACATCTCCTTTTATATTGAAGTTTGTAGTCATTAGTATAAGTAGGCTTATCAATTTCAACGCGTGAAATATACTGCAAATTAAAATATAATTATAATGCGAACTGTTTGTATTCAATGAATCTGACAGTAAATCTAACACGGAATAGAAACACATATTACAAAAGAGATTCCAAAATGGTAAACCATTCTAAACATACTAGTTTTCAATTAAAACAAATGTTTAACTATATTTTACATCCGATAACACAAATGATTTATTTTGAAACGAGTGAAATTGTCATATTTATTAGCCAATTAATAACCAATTTTAATCATGGGGTCTACTTAAATGTCTTGCATACAGGTAATTGATGGGTTAGAATTACCCAATACAATTCATGACATTTGCAGATCATACTTGAAGTGCAAGTGGCTTTTGATTTCACCAGACATAAAATACCTTCATTGTGGTCTTGTAGTTGTCGTGAAAATCAATATCGACTTGGATTGGATTGTTTGGTTTATGTTTTAATACGGGTCCGATAGGGACACTTTTAGTCATTTTTCATCCAAATCAGCTAAACAAAACGTGTAAGGTATATCAATTCATTATCAAAATGTTCAACAACAAGTTAACCAGAAATAGTCATCGCTTTCTTTCTGCATTTTCGTCAAAAAAAATGCAAATGCTGATAAACAGAAATAAATAACCACAATTGTTCTGCCATCACTTTGAAATGTATATTGTATATAATGTGTATATTGATGCATACTAATAGATTTGAAAACGAAAAAGACAAACTTAAAGGTTTCGTTCTATATTATGTGGTTATGTTTAATTAAAGTGCATTTTTTAAATAATACAAGTAGTGTTTAGAATAGTTATACATACACTTGGTGTAGACCTTCTTCTGTATATAGTTAATCATCTAAACGAACGGAACATGTACCACATATATTATATTAACTTAAATGACGTCAATGAACAAAGATATCGACAATAAATACCAACATTGGTATCTTATAGTTGCTAAACTGTTTTTGCATTATAGATGGATAGGAACGAAGTCACAAAGTTTAAAATTATCTCAGTTAGGGTTTAACGTTCTTGTCTTTGAGAAGACACAATGAACGGTACGATGCAATTGCAATAATACACAATGAATGTTACCATGCTACTGCAAGAATACGTAATGAAAGTTACCATGCTATTACAAGAAGACACAATAAACGTTACAATGATATTGTGAGAAGACGCAATAAACGTTACCATGCGATTGCGATAATAATATAGTGAATGTTTTTCACGCTTAAACGGAAATGCGCTATGAACGTTACGGTGTTAATAATATAATACGTAATGAATGTAAACATGCTTATACGGAAATGCGTAATGAACAAATACGTGCTAAAACGAGAAAACGTAATGAACGTAACCATGCTTATACGGTAATAGGTAATAAGCGAGACCATGCTAATATGTTAAATTGTAAAGAACGCAGTCATGCTTCAACGTTAAAACGTAACACACAATAAAGAAAATATCTTAGAATATCATGCTAACATATGCAGATATGTTGAAATATCTCGTCTTTAAAAAAAGTAAAGTAGATCATCGTCAAACCTAGTGTTATACTTGCTAGATTTGTACTTGGTGTATCATCCTGTTCCTATTCATTTATTTCAGCGATATCATTGTAGAAGACATATGGCTAAAAAACACTCTATGATTCTGATGACAAAAATGGATATGTAAAAGTAATCTTTATCAAATTTATTTAAAGTATCACTTTGACACGAATGATTAAATGTATCATGAATAAAAATGCCATGTTAAGAGATAACATAATTACGCAACACTTGTCTTGCCCTTATACATGTACATATACAGTTCACTAACTGAGGGCCTGATATATTAACTAACTAATGCTGGGTTGTTTTCTCTTTTAAGCTTAGTAAGAGGAACATTATTTTTTTGTAAAATAGTTCATGTATTTTGTTGTTTGTACGAGGTGTTCGGGAACTTCATATGCTGGTCAAACTATTGTGTATAATTTCAAACGTTTTTTTTATAATATCTGGTATCCGTTACAACACACATATATGCCATAGACGCATATCAAACTAGCTAAGTAATCTCCAAATATATTTACAGCAGGCTAACACCAGAATATGGCAGGTTGATATGGTGCTTAGATATGCGAGGAAATTGTGCCCACATAGCATATTTCAACGCAAATTATCAATTGAAGAATCTTGTTCAATTCTGTCAACGTTATGTCAGAAAACGTAAATATATGTTTGACCTGAGTCAAGTATGTCAATAATATCATTAATCTATATGTAGCGATTGATGAAATACCAACTATTGTTTTCATCAAATTCGATAAAATTGAAACATGAAAGACTTTCATAAAGGCTTGCAATTTTTTTTGATATTTTTTTAACTCGTTGTTATATATGTCGTTGCAACTTATAGTGCAAACAATTAAACGATATTGGCACTGCAATAACCTTGCGTCTGATTGATTTGTGTAAGAAAACACGCTTTTGAAAGGTGTACATTATATTAGTTTTTCAAACTGAATCCAACCTTTGGTCAAATGTCCGGCATAGTTCAAAAGAAAAAGCACTAGTACGTGATTATTCCATCATTGTTATCGGTCATACCATCTCTTGGATGTTGCATTTCGTACAATGTCAACAGCCAATGAAACAATATTTATAAAAATATGTCCCTTAGCGTTTCTTTTAATAAGTTGGTTTACTCAAATAAGTTTCGGAAGCTATAGAAACTTTGTATCATGTTTCGGCTTTGGATTGATTAACCGATATGTCGGTATGACTAACATCAATATTTATATTTTAATGGGAAGAAAACGTCATAAAGGATATTATTTTGAACAGTGATATGAATATAGAAGTAGGTCAACGAACGTAATTAAGGTAACAAAGTTTTTTCTTCAAAATATCCAATTATTGTCAAGAACATATATACATACATTCAATAATCACTGTACCATTTCATTTGTCTTGATACCAATACAAGTAAAATACCTACACTGCTCCTAATACCAGTGCCCATGATACGAATTATGCCGTTTTAAACGACTTCGATACATTCATATTTTACATCATTGATAAAGATTTATTTGTTTCCATGAATGCCTTCTGCTGTATATGCTTACAACGTTTTTCTACAGCATTGAAGTGTTGTTGTTATTTTTGATTTTAGATATTTAGAGCTAGTTTGTGATTATATCACTTCGTTTGTTGTCATCAAAAAACGAAAAACTGGCAGAACTTGATTATGTCCCAACATAGTTAGTTTGGAATGAAAATTGAACCAAAAGTTACAAAGCGTAGCTTACAACGCGTAGCTAATAGGCTGTGCGATAGTTAATTTATGTCATTCCGATTTATTTGAATTATTTTTGTTCTGAAAAGGTTGATTGTTTGTGCCGGCAAATATAATATTAGGATTATCGGACATGTGGATTCTTGATGATCGTCTTTAGCGAACCGTTAGTTTTTAAGAGTTGAATACAATAATCTTACTGTCCCGATCATAGTTCATGATTTCGTGAAGTATTAGAGTATTTGTCTTATATAATTATTTAACCAATATCAATACTTAATTTTTGATAACAAGGATTTATTATATCCCATGTTAGACAAACAACCGATTGTCAAATATCCCCAATCATCGTTTTATCCCTTTTGTTATGCAAGTGTTTACAAATTACTTATATACGTCGACAAATGTACATGTACATCGCAAAGTCATCAAAGTTGTTTCACTATTGATGCATTACGTTTTACTTTCAGATTAAAAGAAGTTGTTCTGAGGTACGTATGTTTGTTTCTTGAAATATAACGTTGTATGTATCGAAAATGTGTCTATGTATACATTCTTAAGCCTTAATTGCTTTGATAATGGAATAAAACACTTTGTTTCAATGTAGGATTCTCATTGGGGTTTACTGCATATTTACATGTGTTAAGATGTATTTAACATATATGTTCATTCAAAGCATCAGTATAGATTTTACTGGTCTCAAATGAAAGCTTATTAATCATAAAGATAGCGTAAGTATTTCCTCAAATATAAATCTGAATTAATTGCATCGTATATCATGCATGCAAACTTATCGTTGAATATAAAAGCACAATTTCAAAAGGGAGGAAAAGGAGGTTACAGCCTAGTGTTTGCTTTTATGTAACTATACAGCAAGCCAATAACGGTATACTATAGTTATAATAATCTGTTTTCTTGAAATATGTGGGCATATAGACATGAAATTAAAGTCGGTCGATGAAATAACTTTTTTGAGCTGTACACTTCAAAATGTGTTTGATATTGTTTGTATAACGTGTGCCTCAAGTTTGTACAATGTTTATATGTGCATAGAGTATGTACATATGTTTGGATATAAGAGATATGGTACGTCTCCGTCTTTCACTAAAGTTTTAATCATCGCGTGATTTGATACGCGTGGTAATTAGTTTTAAATAGGATGAAATAAATCGAGAAAATGATGATATTACTTACTTAATTAATTAAATTACAGAAACCGAATTCGAATCAAACAATGATCGGAAATAATAATAAAAAAAGAACTTACTTTTATAAATAAAATTTAAAACTAAGTTTACATCATATTTAACTTTTCTTGGTCCCGTTTAAAATTGAAGTTTGACCTATAATTTAACTCATATATAACAAGTGCGTAGTTCAGCCTTTTCAAAACGTGTAAATAATGTTTCATACTCAATAGTCGCGCGATCTCAGCCAAGTTGAATCAAAAATCATCTTTAAAGTCGGGCATTTCTTTGTTCTTGTTTCTTGTGCGACAGAGTAAACGTTAGCAATTTATAAGCCTCATAAATTCAACACAGATTAATCAAGGTTCGCATTTTATTCCGGAAAAATATCAATAGGTTTTGCACAAAACATCATTATTCGAGGTTTGCTTTGATCACAATCCCTAAATGTTCACAGCAAATGAACACCAACTTCGTAGCAATTTCATGACAGTTAAACGTTAAAGGTGCACTCTTACATATTGAACGTTTTGACAGCTTTTTATTTTGTTCTTGGATCAAGCCAATTTAAAAAACAAAATGTAGCCAAAATGCTTTGCAATATGTCACATATGTTATTCCGATTAATTCTAAAAATGCCACTTTTTTACAGAGATACATAATATTACGTTAATAGGACACGAACCGTTCATTTTAAAGATTTGTAATCGACGTATCTTACTGTCCCGAGTATATTATATGCTTTCCGTTAGTATGAGTGTATTCCGTGTGTGTTTTTAAGTGATAGCGATTAAACTGTTTGATAACTATTTTTTCATCTCCAATATCAGAGGAACAACCGATTGTCGACTTTACAAAATCATCCGTTTATCCTATTTGTTATGCAGGTGTTCACATATAACCTTATGTTTGCAAAAACCTTTTTTTCGTTAGCAGGTACATCGAGATGTCATCAAAAACACTTCAGGTGTTTACCTATATATGAATATATTTCTACTTACAGGGATGCAGATGACCTAAAACGGTATGTATGTTATTTTAAAATATAGCGTTAGATTTATCGTAAACTATTTCAAGTTTACGTTCTTACATCTAAATGGCTATGATAATGTAATGAACATATTATGTTTCACTGTTGTATTCTATTTTAGTTTTACTGATTTAATTAACATAATTATATGTTCATGTCGGAATCAAATCTATCCAAGTCTATTCAATGTAGATCATCAGTATCAATTCTACTCCTCTAACATCATAAATTATTAATCATAGAGCTAGTTTAAGTGTTTCCTCAAATATAAATCTGAAAACATCGCACTGTATTTCATGCATGCTAAATTACCTTTGTATAATTGGAAAACAATTTTTAAAGGCAGGACAACAATGTTAGCTACAGTTGGTTTCTATATAATTGTATAGCAAGTCAACCGTTGTATTTGTTAGTAATATTCGATTGTTTTCTTGAAATATGCGTCAATATGAACAAAAATAACAGTCGGTCAAAATGTTGTTTGAATGTGCTTGTTTATGTCCAGCTTCAAATACATATTATTTTGGCTTATTATGAGATATGTTATACATCTTCGGTCGTCGTCTGTCAAAACAGCGTTAATCATCACGTGATATTATACGCATGACAATTTATTTCAATACACAAATATATGACATTTTTAACTGAATTAAATTGCCAAAACCGAAATGTTATCTACTTTCTATTACATCAGTGAAAGTTAAATTTGTTATAGCTTTGTTCTCAGTATCTATGCTAAATCATGAATATTCAAACAATCAGAACACAATTCAAAACATTTCTACGTTCGTCGTCCATATTGTTTTTCGTGCAAATATCACTTTGTTATTTGCCATCTAAAAATGCCACTGAAAGTAATTAGATAATGGTCCACATTTGAAAAAAATAGAAAAAGTACGAATGAATCAAAAATAGAAAGAACACATGTTTCATTTTAGCTACAAGTAGAGATGTCTTCACGATCAGTTCTTCATATTATATTTGATACCAACTAATATAGAACGTAGCACATATTGTATGCAATAGGTCATTTATTTCACACGGGTTGATTTTAAAGAATAAACTTTGAACATATATGCGAGAAACATAATCTAAGGTTAATTGGACAGTATTGAAAATCGTCGTGAGAGAAGGATACATATCAAATTTATTAAAATGTTAATTTAAAACGATTGAAAGTATTAAAGTATGGATGGATTGATCCTGAATTTTGTGGAGTTTTTCAATAATTAAAAGTGTATTGCACATATAACATATATTTTCACATACAATGCACATAACATATCTGACCAGATTCCTAAAATTTTCAGATTAATACCAAAAACATTTCGGTGCATTACATTTCATTTACTATAATACTAATAGCAATTCGAATATTTCTATTAATACATCTAATACTAATGATACTACTACTTGCAATTCTACTGCTAAGCATACTTGTAGCAGTACTACTGCTGCTACTAGTACTACTACTACTACTACTTCTACTACTACTACTACTACTACTACTACTACTACTACTACTACTACTACTACTACTACTACTACTACTACTAGTAGATGGAGGTAAAGACTTAATTTCAAAATGCTTGTGCATACACGTATGCGGTTAAAGTTTAAAAGTAAAAATGATGTACAACTCTAGTACTAGCACATGTTGCCAAGTAAATATAAACCAATATCTGCAAAGAAGGTTATATGTTACAGAATTTCAATAAAAGTGTACATACATGGGTCAGTTCATTCATTAATTCATTTTTTAAAAGTAAAAATCGTCCAGAAATATTTGTTTTATTGAAATTTAAAATAATGCACAACTTTATAATGGCAATACATTCCTGTACGGCGTGATGCGTTAGTCCTCTATGCGTGCATTTGCCTTTATATTGCTCAAAATGCTGTAGATAGGGTTGATTCGCATGGTACAGCTCCGGAACCATCCTCTTTGCTGGCCCGTACAAATACTCAAAATGAATGTTTAAGAGATTCAACAGGGCGCCACTCTCACTCTTAGATAAATTAATTGTGACGCATATTAATCCCAGATACGTTACCTTACACATGTATTATCCTTCGTGGTCTTAAGTCTTCTTCTATAATTATACCTCAAATACATCTCCTTTTATATTGAAGTTTGTAGTCATTAGTATAAGTAGGCTTATCAATTTCAACGCGTGAAATATACTGCAAATTAAAATATAATAATAATGCGAACTGTTTGTATTCAATGAATCTGACAGTAAATCTAACACGGAATAGAAACATATATTACAAAAGAGGTTCCAAAATGGTAAACCATTCTAAACATACTAGTTTTCAATTAAAACAAATGTTTAACTATATTTTACATCCGATAACACAAATGATTTATTTTGAAACGAGTGAAATTGTCATATTCATTAGCCAATTAATAACCAATTTTAATCATGGGGTCTACTTAAATGTCTTGCATACAGGTAATTGATGGGTTAGAATTAACCAATACAATTCATGACATTTGCAGATCATACTTGAAGTGCAAGTGGCTTTTGATTTCACCAGACATAAAATACCTTCATTGTGGTCTTGTAGTTGTCGTGAAAATCAATATCGACTTGGATTGGATTGTTTGGTTTATGTTTTAATACGGGTCCGATAGGGACACTTTTAGTCATTTTTCATCCAAATCAGCTAAACAAAACGTGTGAGGTATATCAATTCATTATCAAAATGTTCAACAACAAGTTAACCAGAAATAGTCATCGCTTTCTTTCTACATTTTCGTCAAAAACAAATGCAAATGCTGATAAACAGAAATAAACAACCACAATTGTTCTGCCATCACTTTGAAATGTATATTGTATATAATGTGTATATTGATGCATACTAATAGATTTGAAAACGAAAAAGACAAACTTAAAGGTTTCGTTCTATATTATGTGGTTATGTTTAATTAAAGTGCATTTTTTAAATAATACAAGTAGTGTTTAGAATAGTTATACATACACTTGGTGTAGACCTTCTTCTGTATATAGTTAATCATCTAAACGAACGGAGCATGTACCACATATATTATATTAACTTAAATGACGTCAATGAACAGAGATATCGACAATAAATACCAACATTGGTATCTTATAGTTGCTTAACTGTTTTTGCATTATAGATGGTTTGGAACGACGTCACTAAGTTTAAAATTATCTCAGTTAGGGCTTAACGTTCTTGTCTTTGAGAAGACACAATGAACGGTACGATGCAATTGCGATAATACACAATGAATGTTACCATGCTACTGCAAGAATACGTAATGAAAGTTACCATGCTATTACGAGAAGACACAATAAACGTTACAATGATATTGTGAGAAGACGCAATAAACGTTACCATGCGATTGCGATAATAATATAGTGAATGTTTACACGCTTAAACGGAAATGCGCTATGAACGTTACGGTGTTAATAATGTAATACGTAATGAATGTAAACATGCTTATACGAATATGCGTAATGCACAAATACGTGCTAAAACGAGAAAACGTAATGAACGTAACCATGCTTATACGGTAATAGGTATTTAACGAGACCATGCTAATATGTTAAATTGTAAAGAACGCAGTCATGCTTCAACGTTAAAACGTAACACACAATAAAGAAAATATCTTAGAATATCATGCTAACATATGCAGATATGTTGAAATATCTCGTCTTTAAAAAAAGTATAGTAGATCATCGTCAAACCTAGTATTATACTTGCTAAATTTGTACTTGGTGTATCATCCTGTTCCTATTCATCAAATTCATTTATTTCAGCGATATCATTGTAGAAGACATATGGCTAAAAACCACTCTATGATTCTGATGACAAAAATGGATATGTAAAAGTAATCTTTATCAAATTTATTTAAAGTATCATTTTGACACGAATGTTTAAATGTATCATGAATAAAAATGCCATGTTAAGAGATAACTTAATTACGCAACACTTGTCTTGCCCTTATACATGTACATATACAGTTCACTAACTGATGGCCTAATATAATAACTAACTAATGTTGGGTTGTTTTCTCTTTTAAGCTTAGTAAGAGGAACATTATTTTTTTGTAAAATAGTTCATGTATTTTGTTGTTTGAACGAGGTGTTCGGGAACTTCATATGCTGGTCAAACTATTGTGTATAATTTCAAACGTGTTTTTTATAATATCTGGTATCCGTTACAACACACATATATGCCATAGACGCATATCAAACTAGCTAAGTAATCTCCAAATATATTTAAAGCAGGCTAACACCAGAATATGGCAGGTTGATATGGTGCTTAGATATGCGAGGAAATTGTGCCCACATAGCATATTTCAACGCAAATTATCAATTGAAGAATCTTGTTCAATTCTGTCAACATTATGTCAGAAAACGTAAATATATGTTTGACCTGAGTCAAGTATGTCAATAATATCATTAATCTATATGTAGCGATTGATGAAATACCAACTATTGTTTTCATCAAATTCGATTAAATTAAAACATGAAAGACTTTCATAAAGGCTTGCAAAGTTGATTTTTTTTTAACTCGTTGTAATATATGTCGTTGCAACTTATAGTGCAAACAATTAAAGGATATTGGCACTGCAATAACCTTGCGTCTGATTGATTTGTGTAAGAAAACACGCTTTTGAAAGATGTACATTATATTAGTTTTTCAAACTGAATCCAACCTTTGGTCAAATGTCCGGCATAGTTCAAAAGAAAAAGCACCAGTACGTGATTATTCCATCATTGTTATCGGTCATACCATCTCTTGGATGTTGCATTTCGTACAATGTCAACAGCCAATGAAACAATATTTATAAAAAGATGTCCCTTAGCGTTTCTTTTAATAAGTTGGTTTACTCAAATAAGTTTCGGAAGCTAGAGAAACTTTGTATCATGTTTCGGCTTTGGACTGATTAACCGATATGTCGGTATGGCTAACATCAATATTTATATTTTAATGGGAAGAAAACGTCATAAAGGATATTATTTTGAACAGTGATATGAATATAGAAGGTCAACGAACGTAATTAAGGTAACAAAGTTTTTTTCTTCAAAATATCCAATCATTGTCAAGAACATATATACATACATTCAATAATCACTGTACCATTTCATTTGTCTTGATACCAATACAAGTAAAATACCTACACTGCTCCTAATACCAGTGCCCATGAAACGAATTATGCCATTTTAAACGACTTCGATACATTCATATTTTACATCATTGATAAAGATGTATTTGTTTCCATGAATGCCTTCTGCTGTATATGCTTACAACATTTTTCTACAGCATTGAAGTGTTGTTGTTATTTTTAATTTTAGATATTTAGAGCTAGTTTGTGATTATATCACTTCGTTTGTTGTCATCAAAAAACGAAAAACTGGCAGAACTTGATTATGTCCCAACATAGTTAGTTTGGAATGAAAATTGAACCAAATGTTACAAAGCGTAGCTTACAACGCGTAGCTAATAGGCTGTGCGATAGTTAAGTTATGTCATTCCGATTTATTTGAATTATTTTTGTTCTGAAGAGGTTGATTGTTTGTGCCGGCAAATATAATATTAGGATTATCGGACATGTGGATTCTTGATGATCGTCTTTAGCGAACCGTTAGTTTTTAAGAGTTGAATACAATAATCTTACTGTCCCGATCATAGTTCATGATTTCGTGAAGTATTAGAGTATTTGTCTTATATAATTATTTAACCAATATCAATACTTAATTTTTGATAACAAGGATTTATTATATCCCATGTTAGACAAACAACCGATTGTCGAATATCCCCAATCATTGTTTTATCCCTTTTGTTATGCAAGTGTTTACAAATTACTTATATACGTCGACAAATGTACATGTACATCGCAAAGTCATCAAAATTGTTTCACTATTGATGCATTACTTTTTACTTTCAGATTTGAAGAAGTTGTTCTGAGGTACGTATTTTGGTTTCTTGAAATATAACGTTGTATGTATCGAAAATGTGTCTATGTATACATTCTTAAGCCTTAATTGCTTTGATAATGGAATAAAACACTTTGTTTCAATGTAGGATTCTCATTGGGGTTTACTGCATATTTACATGTGTTAAGATGTATTTAACATATATGTTCATTCAAAGCATCAGTATCGATTTTACTGGTCTCAAATGAAAGCTTATTAATCATAAAGATAGCGTAAGTATTTCCTCAAATATAAATCTGAATTAATTGCATCGTATATCATGCATGCAAACTTATCGTTGAATATATAAGCACAATTTCAAAGGGAGGAAAAGGAGGTTACAGCCTAGTGTTTGCTTTTATGTAACTATACAGCAAGCCAATAACGGTATACTATAGTTATAATAATTTGTTTTCTTGAAATATGTGGGCATATAGACATGAAATTAAAGTCGGTCGATGAAATAACTTTTTTTGAGCTGTACACTTCAAAATGTGTTTGATATTGTTTGTATAACGCGTGCCTCAAGTTTGTACAATGTTTATATGTGCATAGAGTATGTACATATGTTTGGATATAAGAGATACGATACGCGTGGTAATTGGTATTAAATAGGATGAAATAAATCGAGAAAATGATGATATTACTTACTTAATTAAATTACAGAAACCGAATTCGAATCAAACAATGATCGGAAATAATAATAAAAAAAGAACTTACTTTTATAAATAAAATTTAAAACTAAGTTTACCTCATATTTAAATTTTCTTGGTCCCGTTTAAAATTGAAGTTTGATCTATAATTTAACTCATATATAACAAGTGCGTAGTTCAGCCTTTTCAAAACGTGTAAATAATGTTTCATACTCAATAGTCGCGCGATCTCAGCCAAGTTGAATCAAAAATCATCTTTAAAGTCGGGCATTTCTTTGTTCTTGTTTCTTGTGCGACAGAGTAAACGTTAGCAATTTATAAGCCTCATAAATTCAACACAGATTAATCAAGGTTCGCATTTTATTCCGGAAAAATATCAATAGGTTTTGCACAAAACATCATTATTCGAGGTTTGCTTTGATCACAATCCCTAAATGTTCACAGCAAATGAACACCAACTTCGTAGCAATTTTATGACAGTTAAACGTTAAAGGTGCACTCTTACATATTGAACGTTTTGACAGCTTTTTATTTTGTTCTTGGATCAAGCCAATTTAAAAAACAAAATGTAGCCAAAATGCTTTGCAATATGTCACATATGTTATTCTGATTAATTCTAAAAATGCCACTTTTTTACAGAGATACATAATATTACGTTAATAGGACACGAACCGTTCATTTTAAAGATTTGTAATCGACGTATCTTACTGTCCCGAGTATATTATATGCTTTCCGTTAGTATGAGTGTATTCCGTGTGTGTTTTTAAGTGATAGCGATTAAACTGTTTGATAACTTTTTTTTTATCTCCGATATCAGAGGAACAACCGATTGTCGACTTTACAAAATCATCCGTTTATCCTATTTGTTATGCAGGTGTTCACATATAACCTTATGTTTGCAAAAACCTTTTTTTCGTTAGCAGGTACTTCGAGATGTCATCAAAAACACTTCAGGTGTTTACCTATATATGAATATATTTCTACTTACAGGGATGCAGATGACCTAAAACGGTATGTATGTTATTTTAAAATATAGCGTTAGATTTATCGTAAACTATTTCAAGTTTACGTTCTTACATCTAAATGGCTATGATAATGTAATGAACATATTATGTTTCACTGTTGTATTCTATTTTAGTTTTACTGATTTAATTAACATAATTATATGTTCATGTCGGAATCAAATATATCCAAGTCTATTCAATGTAGATCATCAGTATCAATTCTACTCCTCTAACATCATAAATTATTAATCATAGAGCTAGTTTAAGTGTTTCCTCAAATATAAATCTGAAAACATCGCACTGTATTTCATGCATGCTAAATTACCTTTGTATAATTGGAAAACAATTTTTAAAGGCAGGACAACAATGTTAGCTACTGTTGGTTTCTATATAATTGTATAGCAAGTCAACCGTTGTATTTGTTAGTCATATTCGATTGTTTTCTTGAAATATGCGTCAATATGAACAAAAATAACAGTCGGTCAAAATGTTGTTTGAATATGCTTGTTTATGTCCAGCTTAAAAAAACGAATGTTTGGCTTATTATGAGATATGTGATACATCTTCGGTCGTCGTCTGTCAAAACAGCGTTAATCATCACGTGATATTATACGCATGACAATTTATTTCAATACACAAATATATGACATTTTTAACTGAATTAAATTGCCAAAACCGAAATGTTATCTACTTTCTATTACATCAGTGAAAGTTAAATTTGTTATAGCTTT
>NC_069122.1:52922549-53106336 GCF_026914265.1 Mya arenaria | reverse complement strand
TCATATTATGGCACCACAATGTTCCTGGTTAGAAATCTAAAAACACTTATTTTTAATTAATTTACTCTTGATTACGAACTTGCAGAAAACAAAA
This sequence comes from Mya arenaria, assembly GCF_026914265.1. Classification (NCBI taxonomy): domain Eukaryota; kingdom Metazoa; phylum Mollusca; class Bivalvia; order Myida; family Myidae; genus Mya; species Mya arenaria. The sequence continues at coordinate 53,106,242 of NC_069122.1, read as the reverse complement.
CAAATTAAGTAAAGAAAACATAAAAAAGGCGACCTTATCCGCTCCCTCCCAGAAACTCATATTAAGTTCGATATTTAAACCCTTAAATCGTCACGTGATAATGTCCATCATCGAATATTAATACAGCATTTTGTTGAATCGCGTTACCAATGTTTTGCCAAACTGTGGATATCATGACACATTTGAGCATATACGAACATTTGTATGAGGGGTCAATCCGTCAGTATCTTTGTTTTAACAGTACTTAGGGTTTGTCACACTTTATTTTGAAATAAAAAAAATTAATCAGATGATAATTTGATGCAACATTTTTAAAAGTATATTTCTATATCACCGTTCTTACTTGTTTATGACAACAAGTGAATCGAAATCAAAATCGGTTAGCGTGAAATGTTAACTAAACTCAGTAGAAAACGCGGTTTAGAGGCTGCAGATTGAACACAAGGTCGACCTATTTTTCCAAGAACTATGACAAGCGAGGATGTTTTTCATGTATAGGGGAATAACTTCTACACTTTGAGAAATGCGGTGAGTAGGGCATTAGATATGTTAACATCGATATATCTATGCTTGTTATATCTCCGATGCGAAATTCATCGAACGTACATGTTCATGATCATCTCTTCAATTGTTTAACGAAAGCAAGTCCGACTGTAATGAAAACGCAGTAAATTAATACGGTACTTTAGATAAAAACCAAGTTATAAAACCTTTATTTGTAGAAACGATGGTTAGTTTAAAGAATAGCACTAAATAGTTGCTGATATTAGAAAGTACTGGACAAAATGATTGCTATGAGTTATGTTTAGCGTATTTATATCACCTTTACTGTCAATGTAAGACTCCACCTTGAAGGAATATCACCATTGTTTACATGAGATTAAGCATGTCAGATATCAACAATGATTGCGTACGGTTACGACCAATCAGATAAAAAGCCCGGAATAAAACCGATTTCTGCATCTATTGAATTATTTTGAAAACAGAGGCATTTTAGCATTAAATTGCATGCTTGGAAACGTTTCAACACTGTGTGATATTCAATCAAACCTGGAAGATCAATCACGTAATAACAATTACATCCTTCACGGGATATCATTCAAAGCTGATAGAACGTATATGTCAATGTCAAATTTGGTCGACTGAAAATGATTAATTCTCAGTAGTGGTTTGATTGGACGACAAAGCATATTTTATAAAAATATAGCGGTGTCGGTATGTCTTTCCATACAGATATTAACTGGAGGAATAAGAAAAGATGCGATGAATCGATCAGGAAAACAATATGTATATTACGATGTTGATATTTGGCGCATACAATAACCTCAATATGTATCATTCAAACATGACTTTAGAAATTGTTGGTAATATATCGTATTTACCTGCCTCTCATTTGTCACAGACATTACATAGTTATGCCTCTTTTATATTGAAACATATTTGTCATTATTATTTGGCATAATAATGAGATAACGTTGTTGGTTTTCAACACAGTTATTTTCACTGTGATTGTTTTTTTTTTTTGCATTTTATCTTCCAATATATATTCATTTTAAAATGTATAAATATAAAAAAGTAATAGTTGTCTCATAACGTCCTTGACAATCGAAGCACCTCAAGGCTTACTGTCCGTCCCTGCGGCAAACTCATATGTACATTTCCATATAACATGTGTTATTCCATTGATATAACTAATTAATGGACTCTTCTTGAAGTGGCTAATGCTAGTTATTTGGGCCCTCAATTTTAAATATCATTTTACGCAATTACATTGGGTGCTCGAAACAATACGTTTATCAAATACATTTAAACTGCTGAAACTTGAACACAGGGTCAACCAAATCGGCCAGAAAATACACTAAGGTTGCATATATTCACATGTAATGTGTTAAGTTAAGCAATGATTTTCAATTCGTATTTATACACCTATAATTGGTTGGCGTTCATCATTCGTTGTTAAATTAATAATCTTAACACCTAATACCCATATGTAGCGAATTGAAGCAGGATTTAATGACTTTAATCTTGAAATAGAATCTGACATCGATTTTGAATTAAACAGTTCTCTTTGGAAATAAATTTTATTTCTGTCTTCGAAAATTAATGCTTTTCACGATGACCATAATTATGCCCCCTTCGAAGAAAAGGGGTATATTGCTTTGCACAGGCATGTCGATATGTCGGTCGGTTGGTCGGTCGGTCCGTCGGTAGACCGAGTGATAACTCAACAATTCCTGGACGTATGGACCAGTAGATGGCCCCTATTTATTTTAGGGGTCATTGGGCCAAAGGTCAAGATAACAGTGACTTTGAACGATAAAAGGTTGCCCGAGTGATAACTCAACAATGCCTGCGCCCATGGCCCTCAAACTTGACTTGGAGGTTGGGCCTGACCAGTAGATGACCCCTATTGATTTAAGGGGTCAAAGGTCAAGGTCACAGTGACCTTGAAAGCAAACTCGACAATTCCTGGACCTATGGTCATCAAAGTTGACATGAAGGTTTGGCCTGACCAGTAGATGACCCTCTTGACTTTGGGGGTCAAGGTCAAAGTAACCTTTAACGCAAAAAAGATAACAAATCTTCTCCTTGGAGGTTGGGCCTGACCAGTAGATGACCCCTATTAATTTAAGGGGTCAAAGGTTAAGGTCAAAGTGACCTTGAAAGCAAACTCGACAATGCCTGAATCTATGATCATCAAACTTGACATGTAAGTTGGGCCTGACCAGGAGATGACCCTTATTGATTTCAGGAGTCATTGGGTCAAAGGTCAGGTTCACAATGACCATGAATGCGAAAATGTTTCAAGTGATAATTGGACAATGCCTGCACCCATGGCCCTCAAACTTGACTTGGAGTTGTTTCTGACCTGTAGATAACCCCTTATGATTTAAGGGGTCATTGAGTCAAAGGTCAAGTAGCAGTGACCTTGAACGAAAAATGATTGTCTGTGTGATAACTTGTCAATGCCTGCACCCATGGCCCTCAATCTTAACATTTAAATTTTTGGTGACCGGTGATGTTTACTATGGGTTTTGAGTTCATAGAGTCAAAGGTCATGGTCATAACACACTCAATCCTCAAACTTTGAATGGTCATAATCTTAAAACTGCCTAAACGGCATACAATGTCAGCGACAAATCAGCTGTCATTTCGGTCCATGCATATTTCATTCAATTGTCCATATAATCCTGACAACATGGCGCTCAGGGGGGCATACTGTTTGACAAACATCTCTTGTTCTAATTTAACTGTCATCCGAAGAATAAGTGTATTTATATAGAACATTTTTATTAAACATTATTCTGAAAATTGCCTATCAATAATCTATAAAAATCAAATGAAAATTCCAGTTTTATATTCAAAGTTTAATATGACATTTTATTGTTTTATGTAAATTACAAATTTGGATGACGAAAATAACTGTATTTACATAAGAAGTTCAATTAGACGTCGGGACTGACGACAAACTGATCTTTAATGTGTATTCATGTGTATTCATGTACATTATGACAGTATTTGACAGACTGGTTAAGATTTCATAGTGCTCAATGTAATCAGTAAATAGTATACTGAGTAAGTGTAAATAAAAGTCCTCAGTAAACGTTATGCGGAATTATTTGTCTCTCCAATGAATCGTTTTGCTGCCAAAGCTGTTTGCAAATCTAAGACGTTCAACGGGAATTAGTTTACCATATTCGCGATAAACTGTTAGTTTTTATGAGTAATATTGTTAAAGAAATACTATACTTATAATGAGCAATTGGAAGCCGATGTATATACATTGTATCTTATTGATGTAATTTCTAAATAGTATCCATATTTGGGACAATGTAGATGGATTAAAATTACCTCATGCAAATGGTATTACACTGATAAAACATTTAGATAACACCTTATATATTAAAAAACATGTAAAGAGAACATGCGTTTCATTTACATGACAACGCGAAAGGTCGGGAACAAAACCATGTATCTGAATTGTCCTCTTCTGCTTATAAGAAATGTTTGCATATACCTTCTGAACACTTAGCTACTTAATACATCATAACAGCATTATATGTTCGTTTAGCATTAATTGTTTTATAGTTGTTGTTTTTTGGGGTTTTTTAATATCACACGAATGATAGTTTGATACATTAACATCTTTTTTTAATATATTTCTGTATCACTTGTATTATCTGTTTATGAAAACAAGTCAATGGAAATCAACACCAGTAAACGCAAAGTCCGATAAATTAACTAAGCTAAGCAGAAAATACGGTTAAGAAGCTGCAAATTGAAAACCAGGTCAATAAAATTGACCTATAAATTCCAATAAACAAGCGAGGAAAGACGAACTACTTCAACATTCTTTGACATGAGAAGGCGGATTGGATACAATCGAATATATTTATTCTTGATTGGTGTTCGATGCGGAACCATTGAAAAATATAAATGCTCAGTATCACCTCCTTACCTTTACATAAAAGCAAGTCAATGAAAAGACAACATGGTTAACACGGTTAACACAAAGAGTGAAATAGTTTCTAAGATAAGCCGAAAATGCGATTAAAGGTGAATCAGTGAATCAGTGAATCAAATACAATGTCGATGAGATTGTCCCGGAAAATCCGATAACTGGAGAGGATGTCCCTGATTGACAGAGAAGCTACTTCGACAACATGCGTTGAATAGGCAGTGGGTTTCACCATGCGTCATTTGCTGTGTAATCAAACGCGAAATGAGAACTTCAGAGAAATTAAAACGTTTGAAGCGACCTATCAATGAACAGCTGATATATGAACAGCTGGGAAAGATCTATTTTCATTGTACATGATTTAAAATCAAACAGATACTGCTGCCATTGACAATCTGTGTTTCATTGAATTGGGGTTTGATGAAACAATATTAAAATATTGAATAATTGGTAAACAATTAACGTGATTGAACTATAATTACTTGGAGCATGATTGTATTAGATGCATTTAAATATCATCAAAGAGGAGACTATGTTATAACACGGTTTTATACCCATAAATTATTTGCATATCTGTCGGAAAATATGTATGCATCAGATATAGAATGGTTGATAGAACATTAACAATAATCATGGATTTAACAGAGATTATACCGTTTTCTTTACTCTTGGTGTGATGCCAAAGACCTAAGTTTTAAAACCTTAGAAAAACTAAAATATTCCTTTGGGCTGCAAAGAAACACGTTTGAAAATGGATTTGAACATAGCGGATGTTAGTCACACTGGCTCAGATATTCGTTTCCATGACGAAATAAAACCCGGGTCTTTATCACAGGTTGAAAGGTTTCACAGACGTATGCACGACAACAAGAAACTCATTTATGAGATTAAAGTGGGAATAATAGCAGTCATCGGAAGTATTATAATTCTAGTGTGTCTTGCGTATATAGCGATTCAGTGTAAACGAAGTTCGTCTAAACTTTACCGGAGCTTTGTCCAAAACCGGAGACCGGATAATGGACCTAAATGTTTGAACGATTCAACGGAAAGCTTATTGAAGTCAAACATATGTATACCATCGAGAAAGAATGATAATGAGTATTTTGTATGACAGCTACTGTATAAGTCAGGTTGATTTATTTACATGGTATGCAATTCTTGTTTGAAAATAGGTTAAACATATATACCGAGTTGAAATTAAAAAAAAATAAACCTGACATGAGGTGTAAGTCACGTGTTTATATCAATTATTTAGAATATCAACTGATTTCCATATTATGGTTGCAACTATACGATATTTGGATGATTTACAACATTAAACACTGGTGTTTTGTTTGTGAATGGCGATTTGGGTAATAAAACAAGGGACCAGAATATTTTTATGTTGATCATTTTCTTTTCACCATAGATTGTTGTGGTACTTCACTGTATGTTTGGGATGTCATTCTTCAATCTTACAAAACACAATTCTTAATTAACTTGACTATTACGAAATTTCAGTTAATGTTTACATTGTTGTAATATTGAGTTAACACTGTTCATATACATTTTAATTTATGTATATTCTTACCAGACATTAATACTTTTCGGGGAATAATGGAACAACGGTGAATTAATAAATTACGTATGTATAAGTATGTGTCTTTGGATACCTTGAACGAGTTCTTGAAGCTCATGATCAATTTCGTTATAAAACGATGCCTATGACATGTTGTTGTGTAACCAAAGTTTTCCTTTAATGTAATACTTTTGAAAATATGCCTGTCAGTATTCAGTTTGTTACTTCTTATGGTTTGTGTTATTGGTAAATAGTATTTACTTTATTCTTAAAATGATTTTCTTATGTGTCCATATTATTGGATTGATATTAAGCTAGAGTAACATATTTGCGTGTTTTGATGAATCGCCGCCATAGCAGGGGTATTTTATAGAACAGTTTAATGAGTATCTTCCGTGGCGGCATATAATAGTTCTATCATACGTTAGCAAATAATAATGTTTTGTCTGTTAATAAAACCTTTGATTTGGATAGCATTTCCTTTGTATTTCAAAACGCAGTAAAAGCACACACGCATAATCAACACATAGAGCTCAGATGGAATAGGTTGCAGACAAAAAATGTATCCTGTAAATTTAACTTAGAAAACAAAGTAGAACCAATAAGATCAAAGGAAGGCCTTAAACTCAATTTAAACTACAGGGACCAGCACGCAAGCCAAAAAAATAAATTATGAACCCTTCTTCTGAAGAGGCACAAAGGAAGGGTTAACGCGACCTTATACTGTTCACCACACACAGACCACAGATGCATACAAATAGCTTTATCAATACATTATAGAGAGGGACTCAGAATATAAAATAAATCAGAAAACAAACAGTTGTTCTGGTTTCAATAGAAAATAAACAAATGTAAGCATTGATCTTTAGTATGTTTGAATTTAGAGTATTTTATATTATTTCATTATTTATCAGTTTCAAATATTCTGGTCAATGTAAAATTACTATATCAAAAAATACTATATAAAAAATAATGGGTTTACCGCATTGGAAACGTTAATAGAAAAACGAATTTACGTGAGCCTGGGGAAACCAAGGTTTAGTTTCATAATTGAACCCAAACAATACGGCACCATAATTATACTATTCGTAGACAAGATAATGCCTTTTGAGATGCACTGCGTCTTCATATTTTTAAACGATATTCGTCTATTGTCTTAATCTGTTTTGGATTGACACATGTTGTAATGTTATGGAATACCTTATTATGGCATATTGTTAGGAATGTTCTGATTTGTGGATATTGTTTAATGGCACAAGACAAAGGGAAATCGTGAACAGAGCCCACAAAAAGACAACGGACATATAATACACCTAAATGTCATTGTATATTTATATCTCTGTGTCAGTTTCTTGCTAGGTATGATATAAGTTTCAATTGTGTATACATTGTATAATGACAGAGGTACAGACGCAATAAAAGGTCAAAAATGCCACATTATTAATTGAAGGTTTAAGCACAGGACACCCCACTTTCTTAAAATACTGTGTGATTCTTTCTAACTTGGTTTGTAAACATATAGAATCAAGATATTTTTTCCGTGGTCCTTGACCCTTGAAACAGACAGGTCTCCAATTCATCAGCTTTGTAAGACAAGGGGAGAAATAGCCGACAACAACAATAGCGACATCCTACACATATCTCAAAACTGGGATATGTTGTAAGACCTAGGGAAAACGTTGCAGTTTCCGGAGGAAGTGGCCCATATCATCCATCGGCCAGACATAGTACTTTGGTCCAGGTATTCAAAGCTGGCTGTATTGGTTGACTTAGCAGTACCCTGGAAAGAGATATGTGAGGAGGCATACGTGCTGAAAAAGTGAAAATACCAAGACTTGGTAGACACATGTAAAGAGAGGGTTGGTAGACGTGGCTCTTCCCAGTGGAAGTTGGATGTAGAGGCTTTTCATCACAGTCAGTGTGGAAAATGCTGAGAGCTGTGAGCATCAAGATACGAGTCAGAAAGACCATCGTCCAAGTTCTTGGGAGAGCTGCATAGAGGGCGTCCAGCTGGCTCTGGCTACGACGCAGTGAACCGACTTCGAAGCCAACATATACGAGGTAAATACTGATCACTATGACCTTCCCTGCCATCTAGAAGCTGTACCGAGATTAGGGGCGAAACACCAAGTGATATATGGGCACTTGGCTGAAGACGTCTATGTTTAGCAGTAAAGCTGTATCTTCACAAGATTCATTTCGTTATTGATCAATTGATATTTTGAAGTTAATACATATGTACCGTGCATTTAGGCAACCTTTTGTGTACACAGTCAACTAGGTACGGGTTATTTGTACAATTTTAGAATTACTTGTACGAACGCACAGACAAAGGGAATGATGCGAGTATCAGTGGGCCAACATGTTGGCAACTAAGTTACTTCTTTTAAACATATATTTCTTAAGTTAGTTCACTTAAAGTTGATGTTAAATGGCCTCTGTCGCTTTACGTTTAACGCAGAGTTCGAGAAAACCCTTCGGATTTGTTAATTTCTACCGATGATCATTTCCATGCAGAAGCACCCTTATATTGAAAAGAAATTTATTCATATTAAATTTGATATACAATGTATGTTGTTCGATATTAGTTGTTTTTGATGTTTCCCATATAAATACCATGATACAGCCTTTTGTGAAGTCGCGTTTATCATGTTGTTGACTTCAAAGACAATATTTGAGCATATATAAACATTTGTAAAACGTCCGATCATATAAACTAAATTAACAACTAGGTAATTTTATCAAGGATTGTTAGTTACCGCATTCGAACGGTCAGTAAAATGTAAATTTACTGGGGGTCTAAACCAGTTTACGTGCACAAACCTCACTCTTATCCCAACAATTCTGAATAAAGAAAAAACGTAAAAGGTTAATCTTATCAAAGTATGCACTAACTTGACGGAACTTAATAAGAAAACAAATAATAATAAACTAATAGGTAAACCCCGAGTACTTCAATGATTCGAGATCCAAACTCTATCTGCAGGCGGACGAATACAATTCGGAGTACAAAATGCAAAAACTTTTCAAAGATACGATGCAGTCATTGTTTTAAACTATGAGCATCACACACAGTCTGCATTAGAGAATAAAAGGTTAAAAACTGTGTGCTCATAGAGTTTCATGATAAAAAAGGATCATTGTACTAAAGCTAGAAACAAAAAAGAAAACATGATAAAAAATAAGCGACATATATTAGCTAATCTTTTCTTCCAAATGATTACATATGTAACAGGAATCTGCAAAATTTTCAAAGGACTGAAAGCTTAGTTATGAAAGGATGCTATATTCGACCTTATATTTTGTTAAAGGAATTCATCTTCAAAACTTAAGTTTCCAGTTTCATTGTTTTGTAAATATTATTAACATGATATTTTGATGCAAACACTTTCAAAACTAATGATCTATATCACCGTTCTTACTTGTCTATGAGAACAAGTAAACGGATATCAACATCGGTAAGCGTGAAGTGTAAAACGTTTTCTAATCCAACTAGAAAATGCTGTTGTGAGGCTGCAGATTGAATACAAGATGCATCAAATGGCCGAGAAACTCCAATTACACGATATGGTGTAAAGCTCAATGACAATACAGCATCAGTAAATAAAGGTATAAAACCAAAGTTTACAAATCTTTGTAGAAACGATCGTATGTTTAAAGGACCTATACATAGTTGTTCTGGTATTGACCAGTACAGGACGAAATTATTCTTAAGGAATAACCACCATTGAATACATTAGATTAAAACATATCCAAAATCTGAAAAGATTGTTTGCGGTTATGACTAATAAGAACATTAACCCGGAATAAAATCGATTTCTGCATTGATTGAATTATTTTGAAAACATGCATTAAGGCATTAAATTGCATACGTGGAAACGTTTCAACAATGTGTGATATTCAATCAAGCCTGGAAGATCAATCACGTAATAACAATTACACCCTTCACACGATAACATTCAGAGCTGAATACAACCTATACGTCAATGTCAAATTAGTCGACTGAAAATCATTCATTCTCAATAGTGGGTTGATAGGACGTTAAGAAATTGAATTTTATTGAATGAAAACAGAGTGTTATAGCCGTTTCGGTGTATCTTTCAATTCAATAATTAACTAACAAATAAAAAAGATGCAATGTATCGCCCAGGACATCATATTTATAAATATTATGTTTATATTATGTACGTATCATCCAATCATTACTTAAGTATTTTCTTAGCCTTTTCTAACAATAACTAATTTACCTGCCTCTCATTTGTCACAGACATTACATAGTTAGGTTTCGTTTACATTGATACATATTTGTCTTTTTTTTATTATTTGAGCAAGCTAATTAGACAACGCTTCTGAAGGTTTACGACACAGTCATGTTCAGTGTAATTGTTGTTTTGTTTTGCTATCTATCTTCCGATAAGATCGCGACTAATTAAATAGACGTAAACAATAAACGAATAATCTCATAACGTCCTTCGCAATAGCAGCTGCAAACTTACATGTACGTTTCCATATAACATGTGTTTTTCCATTGAAATAACTAATTGGCTCTACTTGAAAAGGCTGATTCTAGTTATGTCGGCTATCATTTTTAAATATCATTTTGCGTGCGTACATTGCGTGCTGCTCGTAACAATACGTTTATCAAATACGCCTAAACTGCTGAAACTTGAAAACAGGGTCGATCCAATTAGCCAGGAAATTTCAGGAGGGTTGAACTTATTCACTAGAGGTGCTGGTATTGTGTTAAAGTGATACCTTTTTCAAAATCAGTACATACACATGTACATATAATTTTTCTAAAAGATTGGTGAATACCTAAAGATTTATTGTGGTTTACTATAGTCCCATAAGGTAGAAATACCGTGTTTTACGCTCATTTCTTTCAAATTAAACTCCGTATCCTTCATAAGAATCATTGTTTTCGATACTTATTCATCTTTTTTGGAATATTAAAACAATATTATTAATTGTATGAGATCTTCTCTGGGTGTAATAGTGCATCTTTAAGTGAAGCAATGACTTTAGTAAAATCGATTTGCAATCTTGATTTATGTGTGCTGATCATCATATTAGTTTACTGAATGGCACATGTTTCATAACCTGAATGTATCTTTAGATAATATATATATATAAGCTGAACACACCCTGTGGCAAATGTTGGGAAATCATCGTTAATGATTGACATTAATCAGCCGAAGTTTGTGGAACTAATATGTACATCATTGGTTGTTAAATAATAACATAATTACCTATCAACCATACATATTTGCTTGAAACAGGATTTTATGAATATGATCTTGAAATTGAATCTGATATCGAAATTGGGTTTCACAGTTTTCTTTAAGATGTGTGCATTTGCATTGTGTATTTTGGGAAAATAAATGTTTTGTGTTATGATTATATTCTAATGTTGGTTCTATGAATTTATAAATGTTTTTTTAATTCTAATTTAATATCCCTTTCAATTTATAATGTTGATAAAAACGGGCTATATATAATATGATATAAACACCTTAAGTGCAAACAAATTTTCTCCTAATGCAACATGCGTGATGCATTGTTTTCAAATTGATATTCACAAGGGGGTCAATGTTTATCTAAGTAGTATACATAAACACAACGGCCACTACCCTGTGTTTAATGAAAATTTTAAAGCTGGAAAAGGATATACATATTAATAAACGGGATAGATAAATAAATGACGTCACTGACCGTGCTACACATGCCATAACTGTTGATGATTAGTTTCAACAACGATTGTCTTTTGTATGCTATATATGTATTCATAGACGCTCATGTAGTTGTTTCCAAAGAACAACTCTTACTAAGTGTTTTTACGTATAGCATTTTTTCTAGAAAATTTTCTTGAAATTGGCCGATCAAAATACTACAATCAAATATTTAAAATGTACCACCACTTTGCAGTTGAACGATTCGAGTTTTATATTTTGTGTTCAATAGGACATTTATTATCTTTTGTCAAAGTCACATTTTGACGACATATTACACTTTTTCTCATTACAAACTCATTGAAACGTCGCGACTGACAGAAAAAAAAACATGATGTGTACTCAAATATATATAGACAACATTCGGCAGACCGGTGCACACTTTTACAATGGTCAATGTAAACAACCAAGTATAAAACTGAGTAAGTGCAAAAGTTGTTCCCAGTAAAAATAAAGTTTGTTATTTTTTTACAGATCTGAGACGTTCAAAGATCATTATGTCAAGATATCACAATATGTTATGTTTTGTAAGTTTTTTTGTTAAGGAAATATTATATTTGTATTGTTCTTGTAACGAGAAATTGGTACCCGATGTATGTATTGTATCGTATTGCTGTTGTCCCTATTTTTTCCATATTTGGGACAATATAGCTGCATTAAAATTATTTTATTCAAATGTTACTACACAGACATAACACACCTTACATTATTACAAAAACAAATGTAGTTGCCTTTATGTTCTGGCTTTCGTATGTAAAATGATTTTTATTATAGGAAATATGTAGAAGAAGCCCGGCAATCAAAGTTCTTTTAAGATATGCGGATTTTCCACCATCTGTAATGATTGGTTCATTTAAATGTTACTACACAGACAAAACTTGTCATAACACACCTCACATTATTTCAAAAACAAATGTAGTTGCCTTTATGTTCTGGCCTTTGTATGTTAAGTGACTGTTATTATAGGAAATATGTAGAAGAAGCCCGGCAATCAAAGTTCTTCTAAGATATGCGGATTCTCCACCACATGTAATCATTGGTTTTCCCATATTGATTGGTTGTCGTGGTTCAAAAGTACCGGGATTGTAAAACAGCCCATAATTGTTGGCCGGAAGATAATACTGCATAATTAACCAGAAAAATTATTCCATGTGCGTGACTTGAAATGTTTATGTTTTACTACGAATAACAGTCGAGAGCTGTGCAAACGATAAAATATAACGAATCTGAATAGTGTACTTTTTTCGAGTGTATCCTATGACCTATGGATAAAGGTTATCTAAGTTCTTTAGAAAAACATTTGTTCTAGAATCCCTAATTTAGTATTGTCGTACCAGTTATAGTGAATAATTGAATACATTGTGTAAAATCTTTGACATATGGAAGGGAATTGAATTAAATCAAATATATTTGTTCTCGATTGATGTTGGATGTGAAACCATTTAAAAATAGTAATGCTCATTATCATCTCTTTAAATGTTATATGAACGCAAGTCAATGAAAAGACACCATCGGTTAACGCAAAGTGTGAACTTTTTCTTAGATAAGACAAGAATACGATTGAAAGGCTGAAAATTAAATGCAAAGTCGATGAGATCGTCCAGGAAACTCCGATAACTGGTGAGGATATCCCTGATTGGCAGACTAGCTACTTCGACATGCGTTGAGTGGGCAGTGGATTTTAGAACAACAATTCGAAAAAAAAATATGTGTCTGGATAACACCATGCATCATTAGCTGTGTGAACGTGGGATTAATTAAACATTCCCTTTACAGTTTAAAATTAACAGAAACTCGTCAAACCCAAAGTGAGAGAAAACACAGAGCACGTAAAACGTTAGAAGAGACCCGTCAAGGGACAGCTGGAAAATCTCTGTTTTCATTGTTAATGATTGAACATCAAACAGGAACTGTTGGCATAGATAATATTTGTTCCATTCATTTGGGTTTAGATGGAACATTATAAAATATTGAATAATTGAAAATAAAGATGTTGGAACGAGAACTACTTGAAGCATGATTATATAAGATAAATGTATAGAACAGCTAAAGAAAAAAATGTAATAACCGGTTTTATATCAGAAATTGTATCTCCGTCGAAGAATACATATGTATCAAAACAGAACGGTAAATAGAATATATGACAAACTACAGAAACAAGCACAGTAGCCAAACATTGAAACATATACCCCGTTTAATGGCACAGGGTAAACGGCAAAGCCAAACGCCACAGCACAAAACTCGACAAACAACAAAGTGCAAATAAATTATATAAAAACTAGGTGGTTTATCCAACGATTGTTAGGTACCGCTTTTAAAGTTTTAAAACCTTATACTAAATGAGACCGATATTTGCTTTGAGCTGCAAGGAAATACATTTGGAAATGGATTTGAATAGAGCGGGTGTTACTCCCTCTCGCTCAGATATTCATTTCCATGACGAAATAAAACCCGTGTTTTATCACAAGTTGAGATGTATCACATACTGATGCACAACAACAAGCAACTAATTGATGATATCAAAAAAAATAAAAATATATATATATATCTATTATTTATTTTATTAAAAACAAAATATTATATAAAAATATATTACTGTATCAAGGCAATGTGACGAGCACCTGTGTTATTAAGTCTAGCTCAGGCCGCTGGCGGATCATTGGAACAGCAGACAGTTCATATTGCTTGGACAAAAGAGACACTCACTTTTTAAGTGATAATGATCACATTGTGGCTGTTTGTAATCTCCTTTGGGTTGGCTTTGGTATGCTGAAGTCTGGTTTCGTAGGAAACGTCAGTTAGTTATCATCGATTGAACAAGAAAGGCACTTATTTAAAAATAATAATTCTTAGTTTTCACCTTGTTGCCTCCGGTCTATACTTTGTGTTGCGTGTTTATATTTAGCTATATGAAGAGAAAAGGCCTTTTGTGCCCAAGTCAACACATTTGGTGATGTTGTTTTGCGAGTTTTTGTAATTATTTAAGAGTTAAATGGTTACTCTGTAGCTGTAAAAGCGTTTGGGCTTAGAACAAAGGCCAGTTCCTATCATTATATAGGCAAGGGGCATTCACAGGAACTATTAAAGTTACATACTGCTACACGTATTGTTCTGACTTTTTGTTTGGCGCTGTCGGTTTTTGTCGCGATATACGGCACGTGATTAAGTGAGAGATGTTCCTACCATTATATAGGCAGTCACTGGAACTGTTGAAGTTACATACTGCTACACGTATTGTTCTTAATTTTTGTCTGGCGCTGTAGGTTTTTGTCTAGATATACGTTTAGGTAAGAGAACTTCCTAGCATTATATAGGCAAGGGGCACTCACTGTAACTATTGAAGTTATCTACTGATACACTTTTGGTTATCAATTCATGTTTGGCGCCCTATTGTTGTATTTTCAAGTAGCACGAGAGAGAATGTTGATACAAGAAAGGCTTCGGGATAGTAGTTTTTTTCGTCAGTGTTTAAAGTTTGTAATTTTCTGTGATTACTTTAAAAAGCCAATTTTAAGTTGTTTGTATAATTAGAATGGTGAGTATTGTCTAACTTTACGAACACAAATAATATAATCATGAGTATAATTATCTAAAAGGCGAGAAGGCAGAAACAAAATCAATACAGTGTTTGTGGAAGACCTCGCGGAATGGCTTTTACTTTACTATCTACATCACCCTGTGGTTTAAGTGAATAACGTGGTATTTTTCCACTAAGAAGTTATGGAACAATTACGCCCAATTTACTTGTGGTCGTTTAGATAGTGGAGTTCATGTGTAGACAGAAAGAAAGAAAACACCCTCATACATGGTGCAATAACAGCCTCCAGGCTGTCAAAAGTGATCGCAAACGTTCATATGCAACTGTATGCATTTTAAGATAAACGAACAATCGAACTAGTAGCTCATAGATACGAATGTGAATGTAAAGCTTAGTTCTGTTCAGGGACAGCCCTGTTAAGGCAACGCCTTATTTCATATGTTTTACCTACTCAAACAAGCATGGTCAAACAAAGTGGATTGTCAATAATAAAAATAATATTTTTATACTGGGAACAATTAACGAACATATTTGCTTAATAAAATTCAGATTCAAAATTGACGATAGCTGGAATTTACACTTTCCGTTTTCCATCTAAAGTGTTCGGCAGCTGCAGGGAATTGTTAAAGGAACAACGCGGCCACAACTATTCTGCATCAGGTGAAATTTAAAAGTTTGTTTTATACTAAACAATTAACATTACATGTAAAACATCTACATGAACTTTTCGCAAGAGCTAAATATTTTAGACAACACAGTCTGTCATACATACAACTTGATACATATATAACACAAATCTTAAAACCAATCCGATGCATCATATATTGACATATCAAAACTACGATGTCTTCCACAGACACTCATCAGACACAAATCGCTTTAGAAATACTTCAGCATTCATCCATTGCATCTTAAATAGTTTTTGGCATCCATCGTTTACAGAGTGATTGAACACGGTGACCAAAGCAATATTCAGACAATGTGATATCCTTTCTAATATAAATGTGAGACATATATGAGGGACAGGTTTACAATTCATTGAGAATACTAACGAAACGGATAACGGCGATATCTTACCATGCAAATTATAGTTCAAACATGTTAAATATTCAAGCTTTTTGACAGTGTTTATAACACAACTGTCAAGGAAGCCTGCAACTGAAGTTCTTAGATTATACTAAGTACTTAGTTCAAAAGTCAAATTTCGAAAAGATAATCCAAAGAAGACAAGAATTTAAAGGTACGCTATTAACTGAAATGCTCAGACCAGTTCCAGAAAGGCACTCAATAGTCTATGCATAAAAAGATAAAAAGAACATACATTTTAGATTTGCAAGTAAAATATATTTTACTGGAAAATATTTGGTCATTGACGTGGAATATATCAAAGCAATTACGGTTAATATGCTCTTGCAATACAATGTGATTAATGTTATATATTCCCTGCAGACAATCAATAATGAGTATTTCATTGACATTACTTTCAATACTGTCTCTCAGGGGTTTCGTTATGAAAATACTTGATAATTTTGGTCTGTTTCAGACATCTAAACGATCTTTGGGATAAACTTCGCGTCATATTTTCCGACGGAATGAATAGTTCCATGTCTAGTAATGCATTTGTTTTCTATATCAATCAGGTACACCGTTATTTTCGGTTTACATAAACAATGCATTGCACGTTCTTTAATGCACGCATGCATTCATTTGGGCAGTAACTTTCATCCATCACGTTGCGAAGCCATATAGCGTCTAGTAAATAACTTATAACACAAGGGTATCATTACTTTTTTTCACAACACAACTTTTACAGCGTATGAAAATTCACACACCTATACCAGCATGAACAATTTTATAGATATGAAGAATACAACTGTTCCTTGTTTAATTATTGTGTTATATGACGAGATTGATAGTGTGGTGTGCAAACAATTATATAAATATATTTCAATTATCCGTAAAATTTAATTTGAACACATCAATTATCCTTGATTTGTGCTTGATGTGCTGAAATCAATTGTACCAATACAGCATGAGCCACTATCGGTGTGTATTTGGTTTTAACTTAAATATTCCGTTGCAAGTTTGGAATAAACAGTATGTTATCAAGCGCAGGTGAAAAATACAGTGCGTAAAACAATCCTGACAAGGGGCTTAAGGAAAAACCTTTTTTTTAATTTACATTAACACTCTACATTATGCTACATAGACAATGTTTGTTTCATTGTTTGTTCAAGGTTAAGAATAAACAATATGAAAACAATGAATATATAATAAACGATATGAAAACAATAAATATATAATAAACAATATGAAAACAATAAATATATAATAAACAATATGAAAACAATGAATATATAATAAACAATGAGTACGTTTATTCTCGAATTACTTGAAGAACGATATATATGATGTATTTAAAGAATATAAATAACAACAACAGTGCCTTTTAACAGGATTTAATTCAGAAATCGATTGTGTCTGTGTCTTCGAATTTGTTCGCAATAAAGATTTGAACATATATAGTACAAACACAATACTCATTAATTGGATATATACTTATTGCATTGTGTTTACTCTTGGAGTGGAGTAAATGTGTGTATTTGTGAAACATCATACTGAAAGAACAATAATTTTTTGGCTATATACTCCAACGAAACACATTCGGAAATGGATTTGCATATAGCGGATAATAGTAACACTGGGTCAGATATTCGTTTCCATGGCGAAATATAACCAGGGTGTTAACACAAGTTGACATTACTGTCTTTCATATCCTAAGCGCATTTTACCACCTACTTCTTTATTTTGTTGACGTTCACCTTTCACATTATCCATCAAATTATAACGATTACATAAATATACAAATAATTACAATGTCAACACCATTAAGAGCAACTTCAATGAGTAACAGAAGCTAGGCATAGTATAAGCTATCATAGCTTGCTTCTCAATTCTGTCAAATTATTGTGTTTTGTGCATATTTCATTTGTCTACATTTTATGTATTAATACCTCCGTCAACCATTTAATATTGAATATGCTGTAACTGTGTTTATCATTAAAATGTTATTGAAATAAATACTGTTTAAACCAACAAAAGTTGAGATGCATCACTGACTTATGCACGACAACAAGAAACTTATTTACGAGATAAATGTTAAAATTATATAATTTTATGTTATCGAGAGTTTGATATTTATAGTGTGTCTCGTGTATGTAACTATTCAGTATAAACGAAGGTCGTCTCAACACTTTAATAGCTAAGTAAAAAACTGGCGCCCGGCTAAAGACTGTTCGAACGATGCCACGAAACCGTATTTAAAGCAAAAGGGTTTTTCTTTCAGTATGTTATCTACAACAAATGACGGGGAGTATTATGTTTGACAGCTACTGTATTTGTCAGGCTGATTTATTTACACATGACATGAATTCCATATTTAACAATAGTTAATGCATATACCTCACAGAAAACTCGTTAAAAGACTACACACGGCAAAAGCGCCTTGTTCATTACAATTATCAGTAGTTTTTTGATGTTTTTAACTTTATTATTTTCGTTTTACCATATTGTGTTTGTTTTTTGTGATGTTTGTTTCAATCGTAAAAACATTATTGCAATTATTTTTACTTAATCGTTATGAAGCGTACATTCCAGTTGAGTTGTGTTTTTTAAGAACTTTAATGTATACAATATAGTTAGTTTATATACGTTTATATTAATCATTATAGGCAACAAGAAATCTAGATCATGCTAATAAGCGAATGAAGCAACCAGGACTGAATAACATCTGAAAAATCACTTTAATGTTTACATAATTGCTTCACTAAGCCACTAAACCACAATACAATCTCTTTCTCTTAATAAGTCCATGATTTTATTATCTTTAAAGTTTTATTTCACATCGCAGGAAAGAACATTGGCAATCCTATTAACGCACAAAACTCTTGGGAAATCAGTTGCAGGAAAATTGGATAATAGTGAAAACCGAGATTGAAGAGGTAAAAGAACAAATTTGACTTTTGACAAATGATTAATTTTTATTTAATTTGATATACCAAGTATTTGTTTCTTTACCATCAATATATAAAGGTATGTTGCATTGGATTTCAATGCTCCAAAACAATTTAATGTGGCTACTAGAGTTTTGTACCTTTACATTCTGTTTATCAGCAATAGCGTGAGAAAAGTGACGTCATTTAAGAAAATCAACCAATCAAAAACGATATTTTCACTGTAATGAATGTAAATGCACTGAAAATTACATGAAAAATTACCGAAAATTCATCACGTTTCGGATAAAGACAATATGCACAAAAGAGATAGTTATAGATCCATTCGCTTTTTCCGCTTTGATTTGAAAAACGAGTGATAACATTCACTTTATGGCTTGATTGTTGTTTTGAATGAAATATAAGACTTTGAATTTAAGTTTTTATTTATGCGTTTCTTCAAAAGGGTTAAGAAGAAACTAAACTGTTTTCTGATTGAGTTTCAATATCCATAGATGAATAGGTTTCTGATGTCAAACTATGTTTGACATGTGTATATGTTCAAGGTTAAATGAGTGTCAACGTGTCTTTTTGCTCTATTTAGGATCTAATGGACATTTCTTGAATGGCTATATACGGCAGTTGCACAATAATTATGTACTAGTTTAAAATATATATAGGAACATAAATAAAACAAGAGTTCTAAAAAATAAACAACTTAAACAAATGCTGTGCCAGCATCAGCAGCAGGAGGAGTTTATTCGATATTCAACATTGATAGATAATTGCCTGAGGTTTCTCATGAACTTTTAAACCATGGATAAAAAACTTCGTTCTATAAATATACATGCATTATATGAACATTGCCGAGCAGCGACATTTCATCCGAAATCATATCTGCGATATTATTATAGATATTATTTTAACTAGTAGAATCGTGGATACACTTTTCGAGCTAACGATAAAGGGTGAACTATTCCGCTACAGTTTCAAAGACATCGGGCAGCTAATATGTCTGTTACTATATTTAAAATCATTAATTTTGTTATTTAATAACCTTACGTATTCAAACATCTCTAAATTCTAAAATTGATATCAATGAAATCATATCATAAAATAAATCAAACAGATTAATTCTTTTTTTCAGAGGAGCCTATATATAACTGATATTAACGAAGATGGCTTATCATCTCCAACAGAAGACCCGGCGGAATTTCCAGATACTTGTGTAGCGTGCTAAGAAGTACTTGGAAGTTATTTCTGATTGCTTCATCGATAACGGGCAGTTTACAATCAATGGATTATTGGTCTGTGGTTTAAAAACCTGATAAATATTTTTGAAAATGTGTCACCACTGGATTGCGATTTATGAATATTCAGATAGTTATACTCACTCCCAGTATGTAAGTCGAAAACTCTTTTGACAAAAGATTTTTTTTATCTGTTATTAGACCAGCGGTTAATAAGAATAGTTGCAGCAAAGATTTCAAGCAAACAGTATTGTATTTGTAAAACATGTAATATTTCTCTCAGACTGGACAAAGCCAATTATGTGACGGTAATGTCTAAAAAATCAAGGTCATTATTGAAGTTTATGTGATGATTAAGCGTAATACGACCATTCGTGATTATTCTATCATTTGTATAATACAAGCATACTTTCATAGTAAATTCAAGTTGACAGTGATTTGTTTGTTGTTATCTTTGAACTAAATAAATTCCTCAATAGTGAACTACGTTATTAAGCTCAGGATGGATAGGTGTTATGTCAATTATCAAGGAAACAACAAATAGCACTCATTTATTTATAGTTTAATAGAAGCTTGGATATGTTTTGGGCTGATGATACTAGTCGACACCTCCTGATTAGAATTCTGTACAATATTGTTAAAGGGACTGTACTCAGTATGATGAAATAGCAAAAATAAATTGTCGAAAACTGACATAAACTTGGTATCGATGTGTACAATGCATTGAAACTTACTAACTGAAGTACAACCTAGTTTACACTTAATTAATTTCGAAGTTTTTTGGGTATTTTCCCATTGCTAATGATAACTAGGTATGTATACCTCGTAGAATTCATTCCTTATGCGTGGCTAGTAGATGTTATTTAGGGGATATTACCAAGTTAGGTATATAGCTAAAGTATTCCAACTGTAAAGGGTAAGCCTTCGCAGCACAGTGGATAAAACCTTGCTCTGCAATTTTGACTACCCCGTTTCGAACCCGGTCTCCGACTCGATTTTGTTTTTACATTTTGGGAGATTCGTTACAAATAAAACACAAGAAAACCAGTCACCTGTGGAGTCCTTCTTTTCCTTCGTAGAATGTTTGCAAAATATCGACCGCAAACTTTTGAGAATGATTAATTTATACGGGCTTGAAGACAAACGCGAAGCATTTGTCTGTACAAGCCCTCATACGGTCTATTCGTGTATGCAAGGGACAACTTCTTTTTTGCCGGAGTGATAGGCATTAAAAAATTTGGGCACCACTGAACCGTGAAAATGAGAACCAGACAAGCTCGTCATACATTGTTCATATAAAGCGCGTGCATGCCGGCAAGCAAATTGTACATGTTTAGGGCGGGGTTTGACCTCCGTTAACCAATGAAATTAAATACGGAAATACCCGAAGGTACATGTACAATCCACCTTCGGCACTTCCTTAAAAGGAGTGGGAGAACACGTATAATGAATACACGTCTAAAGAGTACTTCTTTTGACCGGAAATTATATTTCATAACTCTGCAATAATAATACAAAACGAACAGGGTTGTCATAACAAATTTGTTTTTTACCCCACATCTTAAAAAATACCGTTTAAACTGTTTATCTAAATAATTAAGTTAAATGTATTTATGCGCATTTTACGACAGCTGATGTAAACAATGATTTGCATATAGGCACATTGCAGGTGCGCGTGACGTCTTCCTTCAATGTGTCTGTTATATTGAAACTTTCATCATGATGCAATAACACGGATTTAACGTTGCTTTCACGGTGAGTTGTACTAAGAATTTTACTTGTTATTGTAAATTCAATCGTTCATACGGGCTTGAAGACAAACGCGAAACGTTTGTCTGTACAAGCCCTCTTACGGTTTGTACGTGTATGCAAGGGACTACTTCTGTTTTGTCGGAGTGATAGACATTAAAAAATTTGGGCACCACTGAATCGTGAAAAGGAGAACCAGACAAGCTCGTCATACATTGTTCATATAAAGCGTGTGCATGCGGCAAGCAAATTGTACATGTTTA
The DNA here is from genome assembly GCF_026914265.1 of Mya arenaria. Classification (NCBI taxonomy): domain Eukaryota; kingdom Metazoa; phylum Mollusca; class Bivalvia; order Myida; family Myidae; genus Mya; species Mya arenaria. Next base: position 53,083,704 of record NC_069122.1, on the reverse strand, counting down.
GGGCGGGGTTTGACCTCCGTTAACCAATGAAAATCAATACGGAAATACCCGAGGTATATGTACAATCCACCTTCGGCACTTCCATAAAAGGAGTGGTGAACACATATAATGAATACACGTCTAAAGAGTACTTCTTTTGACCGGAAATTATATTTCATAACTCTGCAATAATAATACAAATCGAACAGGGTTGTCATACAAATTTTGTTTTTTTACCCCCACATCGTAAAAAATACCGTTTAAACTGTATATCTAAATAATTAAGTTAAATGTATTTATGCGCATTTTACGACAGCTGATGTAAACAATGATTTGCATATAGGCACACTGCAGGTGCGCGTGACGTCTTCCTTCAATGTATCTATTATATTGAAACTTTCATCATGATGCAATAACACGGATTTAACGTTGCTTTCAAGGTGAGTTGTACTAAGAATTATACTTGTTATTGTAAATTCAATCGTTCATACGTTACTGTTTGGACACCATAATGACATAACGTTGGTTTTTACGGATAATGAACAAGCTAAATTGATGCAATCGGTATCCAGATATGACCTTCAGGTCATAATTTATGGCTCGTCACTATACATGTCAAACTAATTGTTAACTGTGCGATTGTGTACTTCGTTGTATTGAATTGTAAAATTAAAGTATTGAATAAAAATGTTAAAACTTAAGTAGTGAAAACTAAATCTTAAAAAACATTCCTTTGTGCATTCATTGTGCATGCTTATGGTAAACCTGAGAAGAAAAGTGAGCCTGGTGTGGGGCTCAGACTCACGACCGCAGGAACACTAGCACAGCGCTCTTGCCAACTGAGTTAAATGGGCAGCTGGTTTCAACTCACACAGACTAGACTCGTCCGTCCATTAAAGGGGCTGTCTCACAGATGATAAAATAGCGAAAAGAAAAGAAAATTGTCAAAAAATATCATAAATAAATTAAATTTGGCATCGATCTGTGACACAGTCCCTTTAACCATTTAGGCCGACTTTTACTGCTGTCACGATTGTGGGTATCCTGAGTGTAAGTATGCCCAGTTTAAAAATTAAAAAAGTTTACAGTATTTAATTTATATTTTTGTCATGGCGGAGTGGGGCAGATAACTAGCGAATACTTTAAGCGATAAAGATGTATGAATGAAATTACAGAAAAACCACTTCAGCACAAACAATGAAATCAAATGTTTAGTAATTCATAATGTGATTGACAGGAGAGGGTTCGGGGTATCCCCTCCCGACAACCATCAAATTTGGCATGTTTGACCTGGTTTCAACAAGCATTATAATGTGAGTATTATAGATTATGAACCCGGGGGAGGTTTAAGCATAAAAGGCAGTGTTTCTTTTTGGCAGAATTACATGATTACGCTTACAGCGTCTTACCGGTGATTTTTAACAAGGTTTTCAGAAGGATACCTTTAGGCGAGATGAAATGTATTGACATGTCTCGCTTAAACTGGCACATATTTCCGCACAGAATTTCTTTATACATATAGATCAAAAATAACTGTGGTCTCACGCCACATAGCATGCGCTTCTAAAAATAGGCATTTTTTGGTTTCCCCAAGTCTGAGGTGGTAAGCGCTTATTAAAATGTATTGTGAATCTGGTTACAACCGGTGTCTGCCTTATTTCTAAACGACATTTGCAACAAAATGACAGCTATTAAATGTGAACAAACACTAATTACAGAATAAATTGATTAAACTTGAAAGTTGTGTTATGGTAAAAATCTTATATATATGTAAATAAATGTAACTGTGTTCGGTATAATAAAATAAATATTGCATGGCTTCCAGTGTGACAGTACATATTGTCAACATTCGGGTAAATATTTATATAATGACATATTTTGGGATATTACTCAGGACAAAAACATTGTACGTATATGCTTAAGAAGACTTTATATCAAAGTAATAGCACTGATTTTGTCATAGTTAAGGGATAGAGTTTCTATCCTATTTTTATCAGAAATTAAACAGCTTTTTATGTAATTTATATTCTGACATGTGTGATACCTTTTTTTTCATTTATTGTGATTTCTGATGTTAAAGCTGCACTCTCACAGATTGAACGTTTTGACAACTTTTTTTTATTTTTTGTCTTCGAACGAACAAGTTTTTGTGTAAATATCTGCAAACCAATGATAAAAGACTTCTGACAAAGATCAGATCACAGCTTTTCATATTTCCGTCCCAAAAACGATGTTTTATGCATTTTTAATAAACCGTTAGTAACGGTTTAAGCCATAAAACATTAAATTTGGATTGAAAATATGAAAATCTGCGATCTGATCTTTTCTCAGCAGTCTTTCATCACTGGTAAGCAGATATTTACACACAAAAAAAATCTAATTCCAAGACAAAAATTTAAAAAAAAGTTGTCAAAACAGTAAATCTGTGAGAGTGCAGCTTTAAGTAACAGTAAAACTTTTACTGCATTTTGATATTTTCCTCCATAATCAAATGTGTGCAGAAATGACAACCTCAAATAAGTGGATTTTTCTTTATTTTATATCAATGCTTTAAAGGAAAACAATTAAAAGCAAAAAGTACTTGCTTTAGTTAATGTACAAGCAGGAAAGTTATTAACCACTTCTCAACTTGACAATCATGTACATTACACTGCTGAATTAAGACCATGTAGTAGTAACTTTCAATCCATTCTTTTTCAATAGATTATCAGTTATTCAGTATAAGCCTTAAATATATTTTAGCATTAACTTATTCATTCACTTATGTTGCCCTCCACATTCAAATGATAAAACATTTGAAACTTGTAAGGCTCACTTTTGTTTTCATTTCCAATTTAAAAAAATTCATGCATTTTTTTTCTGTTACTTTTTTATATATTTATTTTCTAATTACAGACTTATTCTACAACTTTACTATAAACGAAACACTTATGTGATGGAAATATATTGCAGATATTGAAATGTGCTTTAAAAAATATACTAGTTACTAGTTTTTGAACATGAAAGTAAACCCCTTAAATCTTTTGGTTTGAAAAAATGAAGTTTTAATAAAAGTTGAGTAATGTTCTTATGTTTGACCCTTCCCTCAATGGGCAATTTATTGCATTCATATTTTTTATAAAAAACTTCCTAAACTTTTATTTTATTTGTATTTTTTTCTGTGTAAAGCAATATAGTTTTTTTCAAATGTGATAATGCTTTTGACATGTAATATTAAAAATAATTGTTTTATTTACTGTTAATCAGGGATTATACTCATGCATTTGGTCAAAGGAATGTTTTACTGATGTTGCAGTTAAATCAACATTTTTTTTTAAAATGGATAGTGTTGAAGTTAAATCTTCAAATATGAGTATTGAATGTTATTGTTACAAGAATATATACTCATCTTTTACTCTTTTTTTTAAAATGTCTTCAGTATCAGCTGAATGCTCATGTTTTATCCTCATTATAATTATATGCTACCTAGTTCTTGTTTATAATAATTGATAATTTGTCTACTGCCACATAACTGTATGCATTTCACCTTACTCATTTACAATGGCCATGTGCATATTTATCTCATATTTTATAGCTTTAGTTTATAAATGTATGTAGATAGTGTATCTATGTAAATTAAGGACCCATAAATAAACTGTGAAATACTTACTGCTTGCTTTATGAAAGGTGTGAAAGACCAATACTTATAAGGATTTACATCTGGTAATAGGAACCATTTCCTTCACACTACTTAGCCGATTTCTTTCACTTTGGTCTTAATTATGCACCAGTCAATTGTAACCACGCCCCCCCCCCCCCAGGTCCGGGGGTATACTGGGGATAGCCAGGGAAATGGGCCGTGTTTTTACCTTTCGGGTGTATTTGTTCAATGGAATGTTTTACTAATGTTGCAGTTAAATCAACATATTTTATGAAATGGATACTATAGTCTAAATTATGCACCAGTCAATTGTAACCACGCCCCCACCCCAAGGTCCGGGTGTATACCGGGGATAGCCCGGGATATGGGCCGTGTTTTTACCTTTCGGGTGGCCCCGGAGTGCCGGTTGAATGCGGTGGATTTGTCTTCGCTTTAAATATAGCGGGGAATGGGCCTTACCTAGGGTCCCTGGGGTACGGGGGCATTTGGCTGGGATTTTACCATCTGTTCGTACCCGCAGGGCGGGGATTTTAGCCGGGGTTGGCTGGACCGAAATTCAACCTCCCCGCTATTCCCCGGACCAGGGGAGCCGTGGTTACAATTGACTGGTGCATTACTAATCAAAATACTAAGAGACCATGCAAAGTACAGTGTGTATATACTAGTGATGGGCAATCGGCTTGTATTTTCATAACCGATTAATCGGAGACCCTGATTGATCGATTATCCGATTAATCGGCTGTAATCGGACAGTATCACAAAATCATTTTCTGATGTATATATCAATAAGGACCTTAGTTTTCATGTGTATTTTATTTCTTATGCTTCAGTCAGAAAATAGGTATTATTTCTGGCATATTGAATAATGGGGGGGGGGGGGGGGGGCTTGGTTACAATTGACTGGTGCATTAATTAAACCGGTTTTGAAAATTAAATTGAAAAAAATGAGACATAACACATCGGTTTTGGATGGCATTAGCTATTAAAAATAACGAGTAATTGGAAATTAAATAAGCAAAACTTTTCTCACGTATTTTCGGAGTTGGACGGCAAACATTTCCATTCTTCAAACAGTTTTTACATTGATCTTGACGTTCATTTCAATATGTGAGCACAGCTGGGGTCGATCAAGCCTAGTTTCATAAGAATCTGGGCTTGAATGACCCTAGCCATTTTGCTGGAATAATTTGCAGTTGTCCAGCACCTGGACGACCGATATCCAGGGTAATCCAGGGTAATGATACATTTTTAGATCGATGTCCCCCCTGGCCGTCCGCCATTATAAAGCTATTTGAACGCAAATAAAAACTAAATGAAAGTACTGTTAAACTCAAAGTATCGGTTACTTCCCTTAGCTCTAAGTTACTGCTCTATATAAAGTTGGAAATTTACTGGATTCAAGCAAACTTTTTTTCGGTTATTCGATTATGGAACGATGAGGTCGCCGATCCCCAAATTAGGAATGTCTGCCGATATAATCGATTATCGGCGATCATCGGCCCATCACTATATATCACTTGTTTCCAAAATAATGTTTTGACAGTGCTCCGTCAGACGGCTATATTGTGAAAAGGTTTGTCGAAGTGTTTTAAGAAACTAAACTCGCAATCAAAATTTGGTTAAAGAACGAAGGTAGGGCTCCGTAATCGGCGTAGACTGTTTCATTTACAATGGTGAAAAAAAGTATAGTTATCTTTGTTTAAAGCATTTTTTCAAATCAAAATATTGCCTTCCGACGTAGCATTTATGACGCAATTTATCACGTGGTATACACACACTGAAAGTATGGACTGTACTGGACTGTAGACCCGATATAAAAATAATTATACAGCTGAAACGCACATTCAAAAAAGCCTCTTCGTCCTTGCCATATGAATATTCATAAATTAAGGCTCTGTGCTTTACTTGAAAGAACATGTACTGAAAAGTTTGCGACTTGTTTATATAAAACAACTAGTTGTTCTTGATGGCCCGAGAGGCCAAAAATGCCGGCCGCGATGTATTGTACAACATGTGTTTCATAAAAAGAACTACGATTCCGGCAATAACACTTCAAGCCCATAGAGGCAGCGCCTTAGTTCATATTATTTAATTTGATATACTTAGTCTGTTTTTTATCATCAATATATATGATATGTTGCATTGGATATCAGTGCTCCAAAACATTTTAATGTGCCTACTTGACTTTTTTTACTTTACATTTTGTTTATCAGCAATAGCGTGAGAAACGTGAAGTCATTGAAAAAGATCAACCCAGCAAAATGAATCTTTAATATCAAAAAACGATATATTCACTGTAGTGAATGTAAGTAAGCAAGTAAAATTTACCGAAAATTGATCATGTTTCGGTTAGAGTACTGAAATTGGGTTTATTTGTATGAATTAATAGATTATATCATTTTTGTATGATTTGTGTTATTGCTTCGGCCCAATATGTAAAGGTTATTGAATTGATATTAAAAAAAACGCATGAGTGATTTCTGGTGCGGGCAAAATGCGTCATGTCTAACATTATTCACAATCGTTCTTATTTCATAGATTATTCCCGTCTCATCAATGAACATAAGGTTTTCAATAGTATGCACAAAATGAACGAGAATATTGCTGCTTAAATTTGACTGATAGAAGGAGACTATGCAAGCAATTATATATCAAACATGCTTAAATAAAGCTCAATGTAACTATACGTTGCTAAATATAAACCAACTTCTGTTAAAGTTCATATTACTTAAACAAGAAGATCTTTCGCTTGAGGTGATGTCATCTCCACAATTCGGCAAAATTATGCTGTACGATCATGTGCGATTGCAAATCGGTTCTACGGGATTTGCAATGATTATAGCAAAGGTATAAACAAAAAATAATGATTGCTTCGATAGCATAATTTGCAATACTGTCAAGCAATTATGAAACATATAGTATTTATACAATATATTTTCCGTTTGTAAAAATATGAAAACAGGAAAGACCCATGCTATTCAGGAAATGGTTCACTGAGGGCGCAGCACGCCATTTCATTTCAGAAATATTTCCAACCAGCGCCAATATCAAATTTCTTGAAACAACACAATTCCAAATCAGCTTTAAACGTTCATATCTAGGTAAACAATTAACATCATAAAAGGACGAAAACCTTTTGCAAGAGATCTTGAAATTGCAATCAAGTTGTTGTGAAGCTTTCCACAGGCAGTAATCTGACCAAATATCACGATCAATTGTAATGCAATGAGCATTACAAATTTCTCACCAACTTAATTAAGCAGGGATAAAAATATAGTCGTCTCTGTTCAAACAAAGTAGATTGTCTCAGATCCGAGCTGTAAACTTTCTAACAATTAGGTTAACGGAATATTTTTTAAAAATAAATCGTATTCAAAAATAGCCTGTAGCTGTAATCAACACCTTACATACTCCACCTAAAGGATAAAAAGACAGCTGCTGGGAATTGTTTCAGGAACAACGGGGACATCAATCAATTTTTACCGTAGTATCTTTTTCTTCATATGCTTACTAATAGCTATTCTGCCGCCTGGGAAATTTTCAAGGAAATTGGTTTCCAGATTGGTTATCAATGATTTAAAGAATATATATTCTAAAGCAATTGCCCTGTTTGTGTACATCAATAGATCAATAAACTCAGTTCATTTGAATACAGGCCAAACTTGCAATTCAAAGGAAAATAAATTAACAACTAAATTTAAACGATTTATCATGCATGGTAAACGGTGACAGAAGTTTTTTGCATTTCGTTAAAAACCAAAAAAAAATATTTATAAATTATTGATATGCTTGGAAAACGCCTCATCAATATTAACTTTTGCATACAAATCTAACAAATCTAACTTCCAAAAATGTATAAGAAAGATTAGTACGATGTCAACTACGAGATCCACAAATACATGATGATATTTTCAAACAAAGACAATTTTGGTTCCAACATACCTGTTATGTAATGTAGGTAGGGATTACACGTACACATAAACAACTAAATCTTCCTCAAACACGTAAGTTGGCTTCCATAGACGTTCATTTATAGCATCGAAAAAGCTTAAACAACATTCATCAATTCGTATGACATGTATTCATTGAGACTAAAAAATGTGTGACTTACCACGATAACAGAGTAAATAGAAAATGATACAACGGATCATGTTAAAGGGCATTTGTCTTTTACTTAGTACTCATTAAGTCAGTGTACATGTACAAATACTAGTTGCATGTGTACTTACATCAAACGGACCAAAATGGTTATTAATCGCTTCATTAAGTGCCAAAATGTCAATTTAAAGCGAAGGACTTCATGAACGGAAACACAGCGTGTAGCGTGGTTTATCAGTCTTAATATTGTGACATAAGCACGGAAAAGGAAACATATTGTCATTAGATGTTAATAGATCGATTCAAAGCAAAGGTCTTTTGTAACCAGTAAATACAACCATATGCGTGTTTATCGGGTTTTATAATACTGTGTCATGAGCCGGGAAAGTGTAGAGTTAGGTAAAAGACAAGAAGTCCTAAGCTTAGGTAAAAGAAAATTTAGTTTGCTGTATAGACATTTGTTTTATTTCATTGCGTATGAGTCTTAATATGCAAATGACATACGGAAAATGTACAAACCTGACATATGAGTCATCATATCATTTGGACAAGTTAACGTAAAGAACATTAAAGTAATTTCATTGGAAAACCACGCCACCTAATATTTGAGCGATTCGCATCTAACACTCTAAGAGCTGGATCACACTAAGGGCATTTGTATAAATTTAAATCACATCTCGAAGATGGGCGTGTATAACACATGAGAAATGTACATTTACGATTGTTTTGGTAGCGCTGGCAATTTTCGAGGCAAATTTAGATTCCTGGATGAGCAGATGAGCGTTTTCTGAAGTGTTAAAGACGTATAAAAGTTACATACGCCCATGTATTGAATAACGTTATTGAACTGTACTCCAACGTAAGATATAACATATATATATATATATACAGTTCAATAACGTTATTCAATACATGGGCGTATATAACTTTTATATATATATATACCGTTTTACCCATCAAACAAAGCATCGTATCAATTACACAAATGTTTTGGTTAAATTCCGGTGATGCGAGTGAGCAACGTGGCCGGGCTGACAGCACCGCGGTGATGCGGTGTTACAGTGCTGCGGGGCTTACTTCACGCATATTGTTAATTTAGCTACTGTGTGCCATTTTATCTATGAGACATTAATCACAAACTAATTGGTTATTGCAATTAAGCGCACATGAATTGGATTCTTATACACTCGAGTCGGTTAATAAAGGCTTTTCACATACCTTTTCATTTCAGATGGCTATCTGAATGGAACTTCACACACATACAATATAGGCTACTCCGAAACAAGATGTGCCATTTACATTCCCTGTTGAGTAGAAGGTCCGAATATTTCAACGTGCTAAGAATGCCTATTCCGGTAAAAAGACGATCATTTTTATTCCCGAAAAATAAAAACACTCGATAATACTAGTTTTATCTTAAATGTAAGCTTCTTGAGTGAAATTCAGCTGAAAAGTGGTGAAAATGTTTTACTTTTGTTTGTAAACATGCATGTGTTTGATGGGAGAATCGGTTTTATAACTCCATAAACAATATTTTTACAAAATAACCGAAATACGTGTGAAGATTAAACTTATTTATATGGCACTGCATTGACCGATTTCTCAAATAAGCCCTCATAATTGTGATATTAGATAAAATAAATAGTCGTACTTACGTTTTATGATGATATCCGTTCTTTTGCTCTAGCTCGGAAGTGTCATTGGCTCTTTTTTTATACACTGCTCCAATAAAGAGCTGGAGCCACTGTTTCGCAGTTGTGTATTGGGTATCTTATCTTCCCTGCTTCCAACATCATGCATTACCAAGAGCTACAACTGGTTAAGTTAATCAATGTCATTTTAATTGTGTTACCTTCCTTGAAAGGAAATGTATTAAATAATTCTAATAAAGGATATGCGATCGCAAAATATACTTTAAAACTGCCGTAATGCAACGTCTAAGGAAAATCAAAAAGTTATTTTTATAACCCTTGTTGATAAATACGTACTTTAAGCAAACATACAAATATTATCAGCATAGGCTTATTTTTAAAGACAAATGGTATTCATAGGCCTAGTTTAAGCCTTCAATAAGTATGAACACAAATACTTGCGAATGTTCATAAGAGAGGTATTGTTTTAAATGACTACATGATTTTCGCGTTGACTTAAATTTGTATCTTTAAAAATATAACTTTGTTTCATTTTTTAGATAGACGTTACAAGTAGGTGTATTTTAACGATAATCTACCCGAAATTGAAATATACATGTTTTCTGTCTCAATAGCTGTAACAGTGCGCTTGGGTAGCTATGACGTACAGTCAGTTGCAAAATTAACATTATGACTAATCATAATATTTGCGGTATACAATTACTAGTTATTTATTGCCTTTGTTTAATATAGCACGCGCTTGTTATACTTGATCGATATTTGGAATACATTGTAGTAGACAATTACCTTTCATGGTTTAAATAAATTAAAAATAAGGAGTCTTTCAACACGTGTTACACCATATTCTAACGCTCCATTGTCTTATTACCAATTGTTGCATGGTTATTGCTATGTTTAAAGATTTCAAAACATGATGTAAAAAACGTTTCTGTATAGTGCCGTTTTTTTCTTTTGTTTCTAGTGCTAAGGATCGAAGTTACATATTATGTTTGTTACTTTATGTTTAACAGAAGAGACACTCAAAGCATGGGCTACTGAAACATTTTGTTTTATTGTATTGAACTTGTTTAAGATAAGATTATCGTTCCTTAAGCTTAGTTTAGTTAAAACTTATTTAATTTTACAGCGACTATTAAACAAGCTATTGCAACTTATTTTAATCACTCTCGTTGGCACGATGTTGCGCGCAAGTGGTTTTGTATTGTGGAGGAAACCGGAGTACCCGGACGAAACCCAATTGCCCGGCTTGGTGACCCCTAACCAAACTCACATGCGCCCAGGCCGGAAATTGAACCTTAAGAGAGAAGCGAGTGCGCTAACCATTGCCCTAAGCGGGCAACCAATAAGCTTTATTACAACACAAATATATTTCATTTTAACGATTGCAATGCCAGTTTATTTATGTTTAATCAGTGAAATGCGCCGGCAATGTAATAAAATATGTAACCAAGTATAACATGTTTAATTAATCAAAACTTAAATTCGTTCCAGACTGCGAGGAAGTGTTTTGTTCGCTGTGTATGTCTATTTTCTTGTCAATCTATTTGATGCTTTATTTAGTTATATTTCATTTTATGCTATGAGCATCTTAAATTGATTTTTTTTTCTTTTTGGTTGTTTTCAAATGTCGGTGCTGCTACTAGGAGGATCAATACGCGGACGTCAAGTCGAACTGGCTCATCATTGTAAGTTAGGTTGAACTTCATTTTTATAAAATATTTAAAATGTACCTCTCCATTGTCGACACCGAAGGTACACATTCCGCTAAGGAAGCACGTTATGATAAACACATACACCTAACTTATGTGTCATAACGCTCTAAGTGCAGCTGGGAAAGGAATTAATATTAACTACCTGTTAGTAAAAATGTCTTTCTTATCGACATAGTGCGTATCGGTCAGTGCAAGATAATAATCCAGTGGAGCGCCGCAATTAATATAAAAGTACTACGCGGTATTAACTTCCGTTTAATGAGGTTTACTGTTTCTTCTCGTCAAGGGAGATCACTGCGTTAAATTTAACGCTAGATTAAGGGTAGACACGGTAATATTCAGGCACCAATTATTGAGCAATGAACTTTGACGTTTCAACTTTTTGTGGGAAATTGACACAGCAACAGGTTAAACAGTTGGCACGTTTCTGTTAAGTCGACAACATGACTTTCGCTTTGTTAACGACGGATTTACTTCCTACATGATGCTCTACAGCTTAACCAATTAGTTGATTTTGCTTGATAGGTATCGTACAATTAGCTTGTGATTTTGTGCGTAAAGTTGAAATTAACTTACGTCGACAAATTTCTCATCCAAACATTTTGATTTATACACTACATAATTTCCCTTTTTTTCTTTTAGGTTTAGGAAATGGATTAAAATGCAGACCACCCACAAATCAATCTTTGTATCGGCTTTCAGAATACACAGACCCTACTGACATCATTTACCCATATCGACAAAAAATCGTAGAAAATTCCAAATTTAAGAAAATGCAAACGAGGTTGACGGAAAAATAGCGCCGATGCGGGATGCTGTGCAAGCGTTGGATTAAGCTGAACAACTGACTGTACAGAACATAGACAGGAACTACCACATGTTTGAGTGTACCAAGGTATACAGTGCAATTTGTGAACGCTCAGTCTCAAAAGATGCTTAATAATTAATTTTAGAATGTTAAGTGTCGTAATAAACCAATTACAAAGCAGTTCCGTCCTTCTAAATGCTGCAGCTGGGTTGTCCGGTTAGGGAAGTGGTTAGCGCACTCGCTTCTCACCAAGACGACCCGGGTTTGATTCCCGGCCTAGGCGCATGTGAGTTTGGGTGGTGGTCGCCAAGCCGGACAAGTGGGTTTTCTCCGGGTACTCCGGTTCCCCCCGCAACACAAGACAACACTCTCGCGCAACATCGTGCCAACGAGAGTGATTATTATAAGTTGAAATAGCTTGTTTCACAATCGTTGTTAAATCGTTGTAAAATTAAATAAAGTTCAAACAAAATGCTGCTCATTTCCAAATATGGTAGTATGTAAAGATGCCAATTTGACCAAGATGAATTTTAGATCCGAAATGAGTGGAGGTTTGTGTTCATGGTCCGATTTCTGTCATTTTTATGATAACATAGTTATTGATATTCAAACTGGATGATATAAAGTGTATTAAGTTATTCAACAGTAATTTAAATAATGTGAACTGTCCAGTGATGTGATGTTCATAGTACATGTTAACATGTATTGCCATTAATTTTGCAAATAGGCTTGCATAGTATCCAATTTGATCGAAGTCATCAGTCTATTATACCTGGTATATTATCGAAAGTGTTATTATTATATAATATTATCGGAGAAAAGTTCGTTGGATGTGGGGCACAAACCAACAACCGCCATATCACTAGCACGGCGCTCTAACCAACTGAGCAAACCGAATATGATTTTACTTTATGTGAAAACAATGAAAAGAGAAATAAAAAAAAAACATATCGCTTTTAGCCTAAAATTGAACTTAAGCAGGGTGTTTTCATAATATTTGTTTCCAAGCAAGTTTCTTTTTATTTGAAACCATGTAAATGTTCATTTATCTAAGCTCGGCAAAAAACAGATAGTTTTCATATAAAGGAACCTAATTGCATAAACTGCCATGCATATATATATATATTCAAGATTCTAAATATTAAATGAAATAGTTATGCAATAGCAAATATTTCTTATCATGCTTCCATTTCATACACAAATAACGTGTTGTAATGTTCTTTTTGTTTTTTCCAAACATTATCTCATTGTAAAATCAAATCACTAGTTTATTGAATCAAAGATATTAAAATAGGGGAAAATATTAGTGGTTTATGTATCGTGACGCCGACTTGGTATATGTGACGACTTGTCTTAGGGCCGAGTAATCCGTGAACTAGTATTTGACACTACTGAATCATATGGCATTGTATTTAAAACAGTAATCAATAATAGATATCATTTATGTATAACCATTCGAATACGATTGCCAAGTTTTAATTATTAGATAACAGAATCGTGTTTGTGTCTTATTCAATAAAACTTTTGAAATTAATATTAAAAAAGGATTTCTGATGTCGAAAATGTTTGCAAAAAATATCTGGCTCTTTTTGCTGATACTGTTATTCAGTCTTAAAGGTATGTTTGACTGTGTCTCGGTTTTATTATAAGACATTCCCTGAGTAGGGTTTTTCAATGCGGAGGTGTCTATGGATAAATTTTAGTAACATGATAAAATGATCTTTAATGATAACAACGCTTATCTAACTTCACTTAAATTATGTGGTCAATTACCGCGCTGATGCGTGTAAAAACTTCCAAAATGGCATATAACATGAATGAGCATAAGGGTTAAAAAATATAATTAAAAAAGTATGTGATTTTTGTTGTGTTGGTTGCCGGTCATGCGAGTTCGTTATGTTAGGAATAAGTGCTTCTAAGAAAAGAAAAAAATATATAATTTGCTGCTAAATCAGCATATGAGAATATACGAGCAATTGTGAATAACAGTTTATGTATTTGATAAAAATAATAGTGCAAAAATACGAAATTAATTGACTAAATTAAATCTAAGTAGTTTAAAATGAAAGTGCAAAAGCTAATTCACAAACATTAATACTACAAAGTAGGCCGAAAACGACTAGGCTGAAATGATCACTAGGCCGCAGTGATCACCAGGCCGAACGGATCACTAGGGTGGAATGATCACTAGGCCGAATCGACCCGACACCGCTGAATGGTACCATTCTAGAAAGTTGTTTCAGTGATAACGGAACAGAAAAGATAACACGTGTACCGGAGATGCCGAGTCATTTCGATTGAGAAAGTTGTGAAAAATGTTTTCCGCACCAATAATGTACTTCTATTTTGTCATGTGATGAATTCGTCATAGTTTGGATGTTACTCATATAAAATATATATAATATGTTGGGTAATATTTCATATTAAACTTGTATTATTCCAACTTCATTTACAGAATTGTATAACCCAAAACATGTCCAATGTTCTTCTTATTCCACATCCTTAGTTTTCTGAGCATCGTTTAAAAGAATGTGATATGGTCATATCTACACAATCCATCAACAGTACATTAACATATTGTTAGTTAAACATACAAAACGTGTCCATTAAGATACACAATTTATTTACTATTTTGAGCAGTCTTTTATTTGTAAAATAACATTTTCAGTTCAAACCACATGCTTTGGAGTTTATTTTCCCTTTTATAAGTAATGAGCATCAACCTATGAAAGAGGATGGATGCATATACATGTGTATAGACTCGCGAGTTGACATTGTTACAAGTTGTGTTGTACTTGATTCTTTGCAGATGTAGAAGCCAGATATGGTGGCCCTCCTTCTTCAACCTCAACGTAAGTTTACTACATATTTGAAATCAATATTCGCATGATTATTTTGCCTTCGATATTGGGGTACATCTGCTCATTCCCTGGCTACCTGATCAGTCCATATATGTCCCCCAAGTGCGTGCCAAGAGTCTAACTCAGTCCGCTCTATTGACGAAGACACACATACCTGCAATGATGCCATGTTAAAGTGGTGGCGATCCCCAACCTACAGACATCCGTTCGAACCTATAACACCATTTAAGTATTCAAGAGGTTAAAATATCGCATCTTACATTAGAGCATTTTATTTTTATCATATGCCTCAATAGAATATAAAATGAAACATCGATATAGTTTTTAAGAAAAGGGTGTCAAACTGTATGTGGTTGTATGTTTTTAAGCAGTTATTTATTAGCTCTGAAGTATGCTGTTCATATGGACCACAAACACATTATTTACCTTCTTGGCGGTAACATTTTAACAGTATTTTATCATTTTTTTCAAAGAAGATATTCGTTGAATTTCGTACGTTATGTCAACGAAGGATCATCGAAAGCAATTTTATCACTAATTTTAAAACTGTAATAGTACACACACAAGTAATATACTTTGCTGGGATCCCCTTAATTAAAACACATGTTGTTGTTTTCATGCTAATAAAATCAAATTTGTTGGTGTAAATTTTAAACAACAGCACTTAAACGATATAAGATATGTTTACAAAATTGCTGCCCACCGATTATATTATCAAAACAATCAGTGTCAAGGGCTGTATGATCTCTATTTTGTTTGTTAGAACCATCATTTGTAGATTTCATTTTTCGGCGTAAAAGCATACGCTTTTGTCAACTTACCAATATTAAAGTAAAACATATCTGTTTTTTATATATCACGTGTTACACATTATACTAATAGGATATAACTGTCATACGCTTCATCACATTCTAAACATTATCTATAGTACTTCACGTTTAACCTGTGATTATCATACGATTGGCCAACAGGAGTGTACCAGAATTGATCTGTTGGCCTGCTGGATAGAGTTTATGGGGGGGGGGGGGGTCGTGTGTGAGCTACTTGTAAATGCAGGATGTGCACTAATGTGTTTTTTATTAATCTTGGAACAAAGAACAGCACACACTCACACACATACACTCGCACGCACGCATTTACGCACGTACACGCGCACGAACACACATACACACACACACTCTACAAAATCAGCTTTTATGCAGACCGGGCCCATAATGCCACAATTGAGCAACCCAGTTTATATCAGTCGATAATCGTTAAATAATACATTTATGTTTTTTCCAGATCCAATGGAGACTGTGATAGTACATGCGGGATGATTCACGGAATCGTTTGGGCAAGCATCCTTGTTGTAAGGGGTATCGTCTTTGTGGTAATAGTTATTTGCAAGTATGATATTTACTAGATAATTATTTATGGCTCTTTTAGCCTTTTCTGTGCTGATGTGGGCCGAGTTTGATGATGAGTAATTGATCGGTTCCGTGTTAAGCGAAAAACTGTAATAGTTTTGTAGAGTTATAGTAAATATTAGGTAAGGTAGAAAAACGTCCAATTCTCTATCTCACTTCCCTCTCATTCTCCCCCCCCCCCCCCTCTCTCTCTCTCTCTCTCTCTCTCTCTTAAAAATACTTGTTTTTCAGTAAAAAAGAAAGGTCTGATTTGCCAAGAGAAAAAAACATCACCAGAAACATCTTCCGTTTCTGCCATAGCAACAAGAACGTCAACACTGAACGGCGATTACGGCGTTCAAGCTCCGGCGTACACCGAGAAGAATTTCCCAACGGATCAAAACATCAGTGATGCAACACAAGACAATGGACCATTCATTGTGTCGTATGGAAAAAGCTAACGATTTTCTCAAGTCATATAACAATATATGTTTATAAGAATGTTAACATACTCATATGGAATCATTGCTTTCATTGCAGCGAATGCTTAAGATGCACTCTTACTCCCAAATAAGATTTTTCACAATTAACACAATTCTTTTAATATACCAATAAGGATGAATAGATGTCGAAAACAATGGTTCTTATAAAGGATACCTTGTTTAATTTTAATGAAATGTGAAGAAAACACGGTATTTCTACCTTATGAGACATAGTAGATCACAGTAAATATTTTAGCATTCACCAATCAGTTAATATATTTGTGTTTTCAGCTATTAAATACACGGTTATAATCTTGTTATCAGTAATTAATATTTTCCATAATTGCATTATTTAGTAAGTAGAAAAATGTGTATCACTTAAAATATTTATTTGTAATACATGTGTATGTATTGATTTTGAATAAAAGTGTCACTTTAAATATGAGTGAACATTTCATTAGGAATATATGGATTCCTGCATGTGTCATATTTTCATAAGGTTATTGCCGATTTGAATTGAATATGCATTTGGCCAAACTGCTTTCTTACCTTTGATACGGAATATTCGTGGGCCGTAACTTAGATTAAAGTTAAACTAAGTTAAATAATGTCCTTTTTCAGTATTATAAAAAAGGATGCGTGAAATTATGAATTCTTATCATTTCATTTGATGAACTTTCATCGAACAGCATGAAAGAAATGACGTTTCTTCATATTCAATACCATAGTACAGCTTATATTGGTTATATGATTATGAATACATGATTGATATTAAATGGCCAGCCTAATGTTTCCGCATGTATACATAAATACACCTCCAATTGGGAAATAGTTTGGCTCAATAAATGATTCATTAAACCACAATGTGCCTCTCGTCTAGTGTCTGTTGCTAGTAGAACATAACGCGTAAATACCTGCATTTATGTTAGCGTTATATATGATCGATTATAACAAGCACATTATATGAAAACATGTCGTATTGCAAGATATTAAGTTTACAAAAATAAAGTTGAATAATTTTTGGTCGTTAGAATGACAACTTGCAATCCTCTGATGTGAATTTAATTTAATGAAGTTACAGACTTGAATTAGCTTGGATTATTTAAATGAATCGGTATGGATTCTTTCAAAATGTCACGTCTATAAAGCGCCGTTTGCTTATTCTTATTTTGAAAGCATATTTCGATAAAGGAATCCTAGTGAATGCGTAACTGCAAATGGGAGAGAGATTAATGTTCTTACCCTCCCCCGCCCCCGCACCCCGCCCCCACCCCCCCAAAAAAAATAAAAATAAAAATAAAATAAAATAATAAAAATAAATATATATAAATTCCATGATGAATTCGCGTGACGTTTCGCAATACATTACCATTAAGGCATTATGTTTTTGAAATAAATTAGTTTGTATAATTATGTACAAACTGCGCTAAACTGCTCAAGTAAAATGATGTATAGAAATGACTAACATAAATCTAACTTATTTTTGGTTATGACGTATTGTTACTATTTGTTTGTTTAACATGTAATGCGATAAGTTTAACAAGATAAGACCGTAATGTGGGTTTTGAATATTTCAATAAACATGCAGGTGACCCAACTTGATAATGGCTCACAGTGAATAATTGGCTAATCAGCCTGATTGAAAAGTTTCAAATGTTGTACATGAATATCTACTAGCCATCCAGAATGCACATACTAATACGGTTTAGATCTGTTGACGCGTGCCTGTTAACGCCTTATGTTGTAATTATAATAAGCGTTGTTGTGTCATCTAACATACATAAACAGATCTATTCAATCTTGAAACATTTGATGCAATGGAATAGTACCTGGTCGCAGCGTGCTCTCCATACTTGAAAAAGTCACCCTAGCTCACTTCAGGTAAGCCGGATTCTGAGCCATTTATGGCGGTATTCCGGATGCCGGTATTAGGTACGCCCGGATTCTTCTTATAGAGCGGACTGGATCAGATTCTGTATGTAATTTAGCAAACAGAAATGGCAGTCTATAACGTTTTTTCGTTGCAAATAAATCATCGCAATGGCAACATTTTTGAAGATACGTACACGCTTTTTCACACAAATAAACGCTACCGATTCCGCCTAGAACATTTAAACCATCGTCTAGTGACATAATAAATATTCAATTAATAAATGGTTGTATTAGACAATGAATACAACTCAACATACTATTCAATTTTGAAAAATGTATTCATGCTCAGATTCATAGCTTAAAAACATCTCTAAAAACGAAAACAAATGCAATATTCTACGTGGCCTATAACTGACATTCTATTTCTTGGCCCATTAAGTGTAGCTAGATTTGTACGAAGCCTGTTTTACAATTTATGTAGGCCCTACATAAATGAATAGTCTGAAGGACATTTAATGCATATTAGTATATGTAAAATAATGATATAAACAAACGCTCAGTCGCATTCGCAAGTTTTTGCTCGATTCGCCCATTCGTCATTCATATAATATGGTACATAAGTCATGTTAACACATTTATTTTTGAAGGCATTATTATATATATATATATATATATATATATATATATATATATATATATATAGAACATTCATATCACAGATGTATGTAATTGGCGTGTGGTTTATGGAAGACTAGGTGACTTTCGACCATAATAAAAGACTTGCCCTTGGTCATGACATAATCATTGGTCTGCGTTTTAAGGCAGACTATGGTATTTGGGTACATTCAGACGTATAATCTTGGCAATAATATTGTTAATAACAATACTTAAAAATGTGTCTGAATCGACTACGCAGTTATCATAAAGGGGGTATTTGAGGTATTATCATATCACCTTGCTTTCAGATGGAGGCTTGAATCATATAATTCTGTTCACAAAGAGATCCAAATCTGATTACGAAACATCCAAAATAGTCCAAGCCAACAACAGTTGTCAATAGGGAGCAATGCATAATTTCGTTATACAATGTTTGTTGCGTCATGAATACTGGACTTTTTCCCCATATTGGATATAACATCCAAAAGCCTGAAGCTATTTCCAGAGCCCGAGACGATGCGCATATCATATAAGGCAGGTAACAACATTTATTAATGTCCCAAGAAACAACAAATGCTATGTTTCTGCTTTTAGAAACTGAACATTTTTTTATATCTTATTATTTTAATTTTGCTGACGTTAAGCACCTATATTTTAATCAATACTGTTACCATGATCAAAACAATATAATTTCGATGTAGTCTTCTACACCTTACATTAATTATAGAAAAAAATAACAAGATTATGTTGTTTCGTCCAGCATTATTACTCAGACATCTTGTTAAGACTGATCCTTACGTCCTATCTCATATTATGTTAAAGAAACTGCGATACACAATCTAAAAAAAGATCATCATTGCTTCCGGTAGTGTTTAATAAGACTCTAGATGGATGAATAACAAATGCAATGGGCAGTTATAATTAAACATAACAATATACATTATTACCATTTGCGCATATTTACCAATACATACAATTTAATCAAACTTCGACAAATTTCTTTTTAAATCTGATATTTTGACTCACGACAACAGCTCGTTACGAAATCAATATGAAGTTGTCCATTCTAAGTGTTGATGGAATAATCTTGTTTAACATAAATGGTCTGTCGTCCCTGTTAATGATGATGTTAAAGGGAGAAAATATATTATTCTCATCAACAACATTCATATTTGTAAGACATAATATGTGTGATACGTCTAATTATCATGAACATAGGTGAATGAATCGACAACTAAGTCACGGTTATGCTTTATAACTTCTATCATTTTGTTATATGTCCTGGCCAAGTGAAGTTTACAGACTTACGGCTTGGCAACGTGAAGTTCGCATCCTGACAGCTTGGTAAGGTAAAGTTAGCAGCATCACAGCTCTGCAACGTGAAGTTAGCAGCCTTACAGCTCTGCAACGTGAAGTTAGAAGCCTGACAGCTTGGCAACGTAAAGTTAGCAGTCTGACAGCTTGGCAACGTAAAGTTAGCAGCCTGACAGCTTGGAAGCGTGAATGGAGTAGCCTGATAGCTTGGCAGCTGAGCACCTTGACAGTCCCGGCCAAATTGGAGCAGCCTTGGGATTCCTCGAACGGCCAATAATCCAGATATTATCTTTAATTTTGTAATCATTGATATGAAATATATATATATCAGATCTATAACGTGTTTTTATTTATAAGTATTTTCTTATTTATGATTGTGTTTTTGGAGAAGCCAATATTGAGTGAAAAGTGTGTGTCATGAGTTGTCCAACAAAATCTTCCAAGAAGCAAAAATACCGATTTAATTGTTTTTCAAGATGTAACAAAATGACATTACTGCGTTTTAAATCATGAAATAATGAACATATATATCATTTTATAATATTCCCTTGCCGAGTGCGGTTAGCAGACTTACGGCTTGGCAACGTGACGTTAGCAGCCTGACAGCTCTGCAATGTGAAGATAGCAGCCTGATAACATGGCAGCGAAAGATGAGCTCCCTGATGGTCCCGGCCAAATTGAAGCAGCTGTGGGATTCCTCGAACGGCCAATAATCCAAGAATATCATCTTTAATTTTGTAATCTTTGATATCAAATATATATATCAGATTTATTATGTGTTTTTCATGTATTAGCATTAATTTATGATTGTGTTTTTGGAGAACCCAATATTGCGTGAAAAGTTTGTTGCATGAGATGTCCAACAAAATCTTCCAAGAAGCTTAAATACCGATTTAATTGTTTTTCAAGATGTAACAAAATGACATTACTGCGTTCTAAATCATGAAGGAATAAAAGAATATGTGCTTTTAATATATTTTAACTTTTGCATATGCAACATTCATTTATCTAAGGATTTAAGAATACGAAAACGAACACAGCGAAATGAAATACAATAAAACTAGGTTATCTGCTCGTCAATGGAGATCACTGCGTAGGAGATTGTGAATGAATAAGTATTACATATATTAAATTACATCTAAAAATAATCCTTCTGAAAAGATGTTGACAGTGTCATGGTAAATTAAAAGTCAACGAACACATCGCTGACATGGATCATTATCAGGAATCCATTTATCCTATATTGTGGTTCTGACTTTCTCATTCCGTTAAAATAATCATTTACTTTTATGTATCGACAACATTCTTATTATTCTTATACACACACTCACAATATTTATATCAAACTTATGATTATTTCATTAATAGAACTATGTTATCATTGTCTCATGCCATGTATATTGTTTATATTCATATAGTTGTGACGATTTATATTCTGTTCTGTATTATGAGATAGCAAAGTCAGTTTAAAAAAGTGAACTTATATTTGGACCTCTTTTGAAGCTGTTTGAAATCGCTATTACATTATCAAAGTATCATGGCGCTGATGAGTTTACTCACAACAATTAAATATGTTTTATAATTAAGTTCAAACATTGATGTTTTATGGATTTTTCTTAAACCGTTTGAAACAAGTTTAAGCCATAAAACATTAATTTTCGAACGGAAATATGAAATTCAGCTATCTGATCTTTTGTCAGCAGTCTGATATCACTGGTTTGAAGATATTTACGCAAATATTTGCTCATTCCAAGACAAAAAATAGAACAGTTGTCAAAACGGTAAATTTGTGAGAGTGCAGCTTTAAAGTGTATCATTCTTAAGACGGAAGTTTTCATCAAAAACACGTCCCCTGGCTGCAATTCATTTTCACGAATAGAAATGATTTGACAAATTGCGGAATGTGATCCCAATGGAACAGTATTTGAGAATTATTTAGAACAAAGGGTGATTAGCACGAATAATGTTTCAGAAACTCTCTGTTGTCATCGCATTTTAGTCCTGCACAATTCCGAAATATTCCCACCAAGCGCATTAACCTAGCTAAAACCGGTCCGTTTTAATCATATCTTCTTTGTGCATGTTCGACGGTTGATTAGTGTTTATGTACAAAGCAAACATTGAATTAGAATGGTTGTAACACAGACATATGTCAGGTACTTTAAAATACAATTAAAATAAAGCAATTATCTTATAATAATTTCAAAATAAAAAATGGAACTGATTGAAACTGCTTAAGTAATAGTGGGCCCATTTTTAATATCCCAACTTAAACAGTCCTATAGTTTGACTATTCATACTGAGGAAAATATATCTTTTAGGAAATTGTGACAGCACAGTCCAATGAAATAATTTAAACGAATTTGTTACATACACCAATGACCGAAATAAAGTACACAAATACTTAGCCCTGGTTGTTTGCTGATCTGTTTGTTTAGGTTAACATAACGAGGTATTGTCATAGTTTTGGTAAAGTTGATGTTTGAGTTGTTTGGCATAGTCTTCAACCATTGTAATAACGCTGGAAACCGTTAAGATATTAAAAAGAACAAGACTCAAAACTCTGGCATACATACTTGTAGATCTACGACTATTTTCAATTACAAAAAACAACAACAGACAAGCGTTTGCGTTTCCTGCATTCTAAGCAATGAACTATAAGATATGTGTCAGTGTTACATTTTTCGTTTCAAAGGAGAAGCTTAACTGATTCCTGAATGAGTTATTTTCTGTAGATGGAGATACTTCTTATAAAATATTAAATAATATAATTTTTTATTTCAATTGTTGAATGATTCTCAGCAGGATTTTCAGAAAAATCAACGGATCTTGCGACCATTCTTTTAAATTAAAAGACATTTCTTGGGTCAAGTTCATTACATGACTATTATGCGTATTTAAAGGTAAGATCGGGGAAAATATAGTGCAGGGAATACATAAAGTATATAGGTTATTGTTCATTTATTGCAAATTAAATGAATTTATTTCGAACATCCACGGCAATAATAGTGTTCGTTAGGTTTTAAATATCCGAACAAAAACTGACTGATTCTGATCTCAGACGAGTTTAATTTTTTTGGCAATGACACTCATTTGTCAAGAAAAAACAGAACAGAGCATATGATGACTTAAACTAAACTATACAAATATACATTTTAAATATGAACACATACTAACATATTGAAATGTGATACATTTCATGTTAACAGTGTAAAATATAATTTAATGAAGTTGAATAAAATAATGAAAATAAATGGACATATTTATGTTCATTATTTATCAGGCCACTCCTTTTTTTAATTATTGGTTTACAAGAATTTTTTGAAAAAATGTCCACCGGGTGGTCGGAAAAAAAGAGGAAAAAAGTCACAAAACATACTCTTAAATGGTGAAAATCAGAGAAAAACATAAAAACATTGAAAATTTATATCATTTACTTGACATTTTAAATTTTTAAACTGATTTTAATGCATGTTTCAATACACTCAAAGTTTCAAAGTTCTAATTAAACACACAGTTTAAATCTTACATACTGTGCATATAAAACATCAATGAAATTGACTATAAAACATGTTTACATGTATAAACTACACTTTTTATCAAAGAGACATTGAATATCACTCAGCAAGACATTTGTTTAGCTTTAAGAGTATGCTAAAGCAAAAGTGAATGCAGAACACTTAAAAACTGACCAATATTAAATTGAAAAAAGAGAAAGCGAATTTTACGCATTAAAATAGACAAAAAACGCACTGTATTAAAACAATACATTACATTTTCTAAACATTGTTTCAGTTATTTCAATATTGGAAAATGTCAATAAAGTGAAATAATTACCAATTTTGTAAATAAGGAAGTAACATTTTATGAAGACATTTGAGCTTTAATATTGTGAAAACAATTCCTGAAAAACTAAAAACCAAACTAGACCTAGATTTGAGTTTTAATAACCCTTAACATGCGGGGTCCTAGTTGTGTGTTACCCGATCCATACTAAGTCCGGATATTTTTGGACCGGGATATTTACCATGGGATGTTCACCAAATCCATTGTTAATTTAAATCTTGCAGCCAATTACCACATCAGTACATAAAAATCACATAGCGAAATAATGAATCTAACATGTGACTTAATTGTATGTACCAATGATAGTAAACTGACAGAGAAATCCATAATTATGTATCGGATATTTTCATCTTCTCCCAACTCCGCCATTTTGTGTATACATGCGTTCGCTGGGCATCTATACTTTATGCTTGTTCATTTTTCATTTTAAAGAGTATTCCTTGGCTACAACAACAAATCTCATTTAAAGTGATATATCAAGTTCATTACAAATTGAAATGGACTTATTCAAAATAGTTTTCCGTGTTGTTTTATCTGAATGTTTCGCACACAACTCCCGGCATTAGGAAATGTCATTGACACATGTGTCCAACTCTTTCATTGTTTTTACTCTACTTTTAACCCACACATGAATAAACATGTAATCTAGAATAAACACAAGCTTTACATTGACTCATGATCAATGACAAGTATTTCCAAACCATTCTATGATTTAAAATTCAAAAACACCACCGACCGGACTTGTGAAACTAGGTCACCAATGTCAACTTAGAATTTTTACTTTCGATTTCACCACTCACACTTAGTGCACTGTTATTTGATATTTAACCATAAAATGTTATCAAATGTTTTCTCACACATAATTTACAGATATTTGTGTCTACTTATTCGATGGCAGCCGCTGACACTTTTATTTTTTATCTATAAACAACAATATTTTCATCACCTAAATTTGCGGGGAAAAACAACAATAACGTGACAGTTATTGTTTGTGTCGGCTGTTAAATTTCCCAATGTTTATTGCTATTGATATTTAAACAACTCTTCCATATTTTAATTAATTTCATACAAAGAATGACTGCTATCGTCAATTCTGCCATTGCCAACGGCGCTGCCATAACTGTTGACTGGCTCACATGCTATCACTTTAAATTGGCGAATACGGCTACGGAACAACAAACCAGTCGAGATATATTGCATTCGTACTCTTATCTGTTGGTTTATCTTTCGTTTCGCACCAAAAACAATACGGTCGGGAACATAATTTTGAAAAAAAAGTAAAATTCATTTTATTTATTTTTTTGTACTTTTCGGAAAATTAGACCCGTCGGTTTTGTAAACCAATTCATATAAAAGTAGTGGCCTCACAGATAAAAGTATATAAAATGTCATTTAAGAGGTTATTTCTAATGATATAAAAAATCTATATATCGCTCATCAGAAAAAAGTGAAGATTTTGATTTACATAATTGTGTCTTATTTACTAGTCTTCACCGTAAAGTGTTCATTTCAAAAGGAAATGAAACTCATCTTTTCCCTCCTGTGAGTAACATGTATGACAAACTTTCTAAATCCCGAAAATCCTATTTCGATTTTCAATTAATCCTCACATACCTTAATCTGTGTGATTTAACTGAATCTTTAAATAAATAGCGAGCGGTATACTTGAGCAAAGTTATTATTTTATTTGCACGTTAATTATAGAAAGTTAATGTTCATCTAGTTGTTACCGTTCCGATATTAAGTTGATGTGTATAAAAAACAAAGAAATCATTCACAAACATGATACTAGATGCCAAAAACAATATGCACATTAGATCCATTCGATTTTTCCCGCTTTTATTTGAAAGTGGCTTGATTGTTTTTTAAATGAAATCTAAGACTTTAAATTTATGTTTTTACGTTTTTTATTCAAAAAGGGATGAGAAGAAACTAAACTGTTTTCTGATTGAGTTTCAATATCCATAGATGAATAGGTTTCTGATGTCAAACTATGTGTTGACATGTTTATATGTTCAAGTGTAAAATGAGTGTCAACGTGTCTTTTTGCTCTATTTAGAATCTAATGGACATTTCTTGAATGGCGAGCGTATTCATGGCTATATACGGCAAGAAGAATCAGTTGCGCAGTAATTATCTACTAGTTTAAAAAAATATATAAGAACATAAAAGACAAGAGTTCTAAAAAAATAAATAATTAAACAAACGCTGTGCCAGCAGGAGCAGCAGGAGGAGTTCATCCACTATTCTACCTTGATATATAATTGCCTGAGGTTTCTCATGAACTTATAAACCATGGATAAGAACCTTCGTTCTATAAATATACATGCATTATATGAACATTGCCGAGCAGCGACATTTCATCCTAAATCATATCTGCGATATTATTTTAGATATTATTTTAACTAGTAGAGTAGTGGATACTCTTTTCGAGCTAACGATAAAAGGTGAACTATTCCGCTACAGTTTCAAAGATATCGGGCATTAGTTTCAACTTTTTTTAATCGCTTATATTGCTCTGTTTCAAGTCGATTTCACCGTTATACCTGAATTCTATATAATCGTAAAATGAAGGAAATGACCATCCAAAAACTCCATTTTAACCACTTCAAAGGTTAATCAACATTCGTCGTAATGTGATAAATATTCAATATTTACATTTATGGATTTTGCTTGCTATCATGCCCTACTGCATGTATACAAATATATAGTTATACTTTAAGTGTTATAATTGTTTATGGTTATCATAACTATGGAAGTAGAATCGGGTTATACAATTTTAAATAACCTTTACTTCGATACAAAATAACGAATGCCCGGACTGTTAAACAGAATTCTTATTTATACTAAAACAATATTAGAATAGACATTGGATAGATATACAACCTGTATTTTTAGCTGTTCAACGACTAGTATATCGGCCTGAAAAACAAATTCAAAACACGTTTAAGATTACGTAGTGCTCGGTTCGAACAATACTTCGTAACTGCTTGGTTCTAAAAATGATTGTAACATTATTTCGAAAACATACGTACGTTGCTGTGGAAACAAAACTTAGGGCATACCGATAGGTGTTCATGCAGTGTTTTTAAATAGCCCTGTAAACGAAATTGCGTATATTAAGGACAACATTTAAAAATAAATGACAGTTCATGCTTGTAACTAAGATTTCCGAAGCACAATTCGCCTCGATTGAAAACTTGTGACACGCATTCCAAATAAACTACAGAACTGTCTAACAAAATATAGGTACCAAATAACGGGGAAAATTGGGCGCTGGAACATGGTCGATGTTACGAAATTTAATTGTTTAATTATTGAGAGAAACTTAACAAAAATACATACCGTCTCACTGGGCGCTGTTATCAAAACAATGTATCACGTGATTAACGCCTCTGATAATACAAGTATACTTTTATAGTTAATTGAAATTGACAGTGATTTGTTTGTCCCTGGTATCTTTGAACTAAAAAAATCCTCAATTGCAAACTATATTATTAAAATCAGGATGTTTAGGTGTTATGTCAATTGTCAAGGATACAACAAATGTCATCATGTTTTAGGTTTGACAGTTTTTTTTATTCTTCATTATAAAATTTAAACTTTGCAATGCACTCACTTGTTTATAGTTGAATTCGCAGCTCGAAGACGGTTTTGGCTTATAATATAAGTCGGCAGCTCCTGATTAGACCACTGTTCTTTATTGTTTAAGACTTAAACATGGTTATCTAATGAATCGGTTTTCTTAATATTATTTGAAATGTTTTAGAAAGAAGTATTCTTTACCTTAACTTGCTGTAATTTATGAATTTTTGAAAGGTTGAATGCATGTTAATAGTGTTGTCTGATTCAAAATGTTCATCTTGAATACATATCTGCTCCAGATTGCATGTACACCAACAACCGGATGCAAGGAGAACTGTATTCCTAAAGTTTGAAATTAATAACCAATTTCCTATTTCTGTATATAAATTATGACAAGCTGTGCATTAGAGACTCACATATTCACTTGAGCAAGATGTTTGTTCTTCAAATTTTGATAATGGAGTTATATTTCTAAATTAAAAACACTGCAACTGGCAAATATTCATATAAACTTTGGTTGATCTAAAAGTGCCTTATGATTTTGCTGCATTGTTCCGCCTTTTCGGTTGAAAATTAATGTTGTAATGTGTTTCATAGATCTGTAGTTAGTTTTTTTACGAATCCTGGTTAAATCAAGGAGTAGGGCATACTAAATTATTGAAGTAGTCTGTTTACTTAAACACCGATTATGTGTTGCGCTGTGGAAATCGCTCATATGTTCAAAGGCTGTCGTTTACAATATGTATACTAAATATAAAATGTAAAAGAAATATCAATAAATCGGTAGGTTTTTTTATACAAAATAACCATATTGCAAAGCAAAGTGACAAAAAGGAATTCTTTTTAGAAATTCCAAAGTTGTGTCGATATGGTAGTGTTTATTCATATATTTTTTTACTCATTAACATTTCTCACAATTAATTTCTCATAATTATCTTCTAACATGTCCATATCAACTAATATCGGTCATGCGTTAACAATGTTAAACGGTTTTTCACACATAATCAATTGCCTTTTAACTGTCATTGCACTTTTCACATCTTGCGAAAATCTTAATACCTAGCAATTTTTTGTTTATTTTGGAACACGCGTTCGGGAAAAAGTGTGAAATTATGACATCGAGGGAGCCATAAGGTTTTGTGCATGATTTGTATACTTGGGACCCAGAATATTGCTCGACTCCTTGACATAATTAGGTTTCGATGCAGCGTAGGTATATTTTATATGAAGGTTGACTAAGCTCCGACCTCGAGGGAACGCCGGTTCTCGAACGACCGCTTGTTTGAACGACCGCAGTTTTACTGTACTTTTGGCGTAAGTTTCTTCAATTTATGCAATTGATAAATAGTGAAAGTTCAGTCGAATTAAATCATCTTGCATCATTTACTTTTAAGGCTTTTGAAATAAGACGCCATTCAGTATTTGACTGACTTTCTTTTACCTATATGAGTTCAATCGAATACATGAAATTCTTTCTTCAAGTATATAAGTTTCATATTACTATTTGAATATGTTATGTAAACTTACTATTCCTGATGACATCTTTGCTGTACCAGTATATTATTATATCTCACCTCCTACATGAATGGCGCTAACCGATTGGCCTAGAGCGGTCACGTGCACGACGTGTATAATCCATACACCCCCTGTAATTTCCAGTTTGTTTCATACCGCCCCTGTAACTTTGATACTCCGCAGAAGACGTAACAAAATGGCGTCCGAATAATGTGTAACTTCTCTCGCGGCTTATCTTTTCATTGTAGAGGAGCTAACTCATGCACGTTATTGAATATCATTTTTATTCAAGCAATCGGTTGAGTGTAACCGATTGTTTACATGAGTCATTGGTTACAAAATGGCGTCTTAAAACGTTTTGCAAGCACAACAAGTAACGAAGCTGTCGAGAAAAGGTTACAATTAAATTCAGAAGAGACGCTTCGATGGAACAAGAAATCTGCAAATGTAATGAGGAGTTACCTTCAAGAAATTGTCAAAAAATTAGCATTAAAAACAGTTAATTATAAACTGTTGTTGTTTTTCTTATTATTTCATTTATTTACTGTGATACATCGTTCTTGTACAGTTATAATTTAATGTAACCATACCGGGAAAATATATATGTGTTAAACAATTTTTTACTATATTTACATTGTTATTGTATTTGTTTCAAATAAACTTGATTACATATTTTTTTGTATTTCTTAAGATATAATTTTGAGACAATATTTAAGCGTCACTGAATAGTTTCATAACAAATACATTAAGAAATAATTTTGAGACAATATTTAAGCGTCACTGAATAGTTTCATAACAAATACATTATTTCTTAATATAATTTTATTATTTAAAGTACTCGGTGAGATATATTCGTTACACTATTAGTAGCTGGAGGGGTATGTGATATACACCCCAGTGGTTTCATACCATGCGAGAGCGAAGCTACTAACATTGTAACTAATAATACTTTGTTGTTAATTCTGCTATGCTATGGATCTTGTCAGATTTGTTTGCATAATAAAATCTTTTTCTTAAAGTCCTCTTCTTCTGTATTTTTTTTTGCGTCATGGGTAGGCCTTTGTATCTTCGTAAAACGCTACCATTGGCTCCGACTCAAAAACATCTCCAAATATTCAGATGTACACAGGTATTCACATTTCTAACATGTGTCACAATTCTAAATTTAACTGTTGTGGAGTAAAGATCATTTAATCGATTACCAAACTGTTATTTTCGCAATACCTGAAAAATAATATCAAGGTATTGACACGAGGCATAGTAAATATGTTACCAGTAACAATACCCACATGTTTGCAAGATCCATAAAATAATAATTGAGGAGGTTTACTTTTGATAATGGATAACCGACACCCAGACAGCTAAGGACCGTCTGCAGCCGTGCTCCCTTTTTGATGAATATCGTATTTACAAACCTTTCTTCATACGGTGTTTAAAATATTGAACAGCTCGCACATGTGGGCATTACAGATGGCCTGCATTTCATCGTTTTAATATGTTATCAATATAAATCATTTTTAGAATTTTCAGTTAAGGTAGTAAAAGATATAACTGCGGGTGTATAACTTCTGTTGTTCTAGTTGTCTCGTTTCAAACAATGTGGATTGTCAACGACAAACGTGCAATTTTACTTAGGGCAATCAGATAAACGATTAATGTTTCTTAATAAATATCGTCTATAGCTAACACATATCCCTTAGAGAATATTTAAGGCAGCTGTTTGATTTTTTTCTACGAACAACGGTACCATTAATCATGTTTCATCATAGTCTCCTGTCCTGAATCTGTTTATTCACAGCATTCTGCAACCGGAGAAATGTTCAAGGACAATGGGTTTCTGATTGGTTCTAAATAATTCAGAGCTCATCTAAAAACTTAACATAAATTTTTCCCAAATACATTTGAATTTCAAATATATGTGAAATATTATAACGATGTCAGCTGCAAGATCCTAAATTCAACATTCTTCAAACAATTTTTTGCTCTACACAATTTATACAGATACAACTTGCAACTATAAAAATCAATCAGTTTCAATGTATCAACACATCGATATCTTTCACAGACACTCATTTGACATTGATTGCTTTCGAAATACCATTGACAGTAAAATGATGTGTGGCATACATCGTATGCAGAGTAGATAAAACTCAAAGCAATATTCACACAAATTTTAGATCTTGCATGTGAATAATGTGTGAAGATGACGTTAAACAACACTGAGCAAATTATATCGACACGTGTTACGGTCATATCTTACCGTGCAAATCATATATTACAAGTAAATCAAAGCAACAAGTACAAGCAATACAAAGGAAGGACAACATTGTTCATATTCACATTGACATGCATTTGTAAGTTCTATAGATTTTTCTTTTGTTGAATCTACTACTTTTTATGTTTAGTGACGAAACAAAGATATTAAATCAAGCAACAAACAGCACATAAAACATATATAATAATTTGTAAACAATAGAAATGAGGGAAGCGGACTTAAAGCGGCCACTGGAATCAACGTAAGGAGGATCAGCTAAGGTTCATTTCGTGGAACCGTACCAAAGAATAAATATGTTTTGTTGAATCACTTACACAAACGGAGAAAAGTCCACTTTAAAAAAACGATATTGCAAACTGATGCTTTCTCACCTTTGCAACTTGAAAGTTATTCTTTAACAATCGGTAATCAACAATTCTATCGTAAAGAATAGAACTCGGCTATATAAAATCTAGTTAAGGTATTCTCAAGCCAATGCTAATTATGGTATAAGTCTGTACAGCAGTAAATAATTTACTGTAGGGTCTATTTCATTCTTAAATAGTTCAACTCCATAGAAAACATACCTGAGTGTCCTTAAGATTGTTGTATTGGTAACAAAATATTTATCACATTTCGTTCACCACGTTATGGTTACCATTGACATGATTGACATGACGTTTTGAGAGTCACAGGGGATTACAATAGACTGTTTATGTCTGACAGGCAGACATAATTGTTTATTGTCGTGAACATGTTAATAAAATTTTCTTGACAGTAATGAAAGTATATGCATCCGAAAATAAATGATTTGGCCACAATGATACATGGCATACTACAGGAAAAAATTATATAGCAGAGGGCAAAACGTTTTAAAAATACAAATCATTATTATTGAAATCAAAACGTAAATGGCACATATCTGAAAAAAAACATGAACAACGTTTGTAACGAGTAAATCGTGTTATATTAAAACTATATACGGTTTATTCGAGACCATGCTGTTCATTTTCTTTTTTTCTTGCGGTAGTATATGATTCACGATTAGATCTGTTTCATTTCCATATATTTACCTCAATAGAGTATTAGGACTGTCCTAAAAATCTTTTTCGGTTAAAGTTAATTATTTACCTCGTACATGCTTTGTTTTACACCATGTTAAGGACATCGGACACATCTGATATAAAATTGCATATTTTCAACGATCGTTTTGAAGCAATATTAAGCATACATAAATATATATTTATTTTAGTTACCTTTATTCATACATTTGTACCGCATTTGTCTGTTGTAAAAAATAACGGAAACATCAAATTATTTTTCTGTTCTAAATATTCAAACTGTTGGATAACCTGTAGAAAATTATATTTCTGTCATGCTTTCTGGTGAAATGTTGAGGTGTTGGAGTGAAGCTGTGCACGCAAACTGGTTTAACCCCCAAGTTAATTTATTTTACTGACCGTTCCAAGGCGGTACCTGACAATGTTTGAGAAACGCACCTAGTTTTTATCTAGCATATATTCACTGTGTTGTGTGTGGAGTTTTGTGCTGATGTTCCGTGTTTCTTGTTTGTGATTTTTTGTGTGTTCTATGTCTTTGGCGTTTACACTGTGCTATTAAACGGGGTTTATGTTTTACTTAGGCTACTGAGCTTGTTTCTGTAGCTTTTCAAATAAATATTTGTTAGTATATATAATACCAACGTTAAAACAATCAATATGATATTTTAACTGCACACTAAGGAGTAAACATATCAACTTTCAGAAATACTTTAAAAACAGGAGTAGTTACTTCCCTTTGACCAAAACTTTCGATCATTTTTTTCCGAACAAACCAAATTACAGACGAAAACAACTGATTGAACATCAATTTGATGAATATCATCTATTATTGTTTTCAAATTGTAAGACTTTGGAGTATGAACTTCCCGGAATATTCTCGCAACAATTAACTGATTTTGTTATAACCCTAACCGCCGAAAAATATCAACAACAAAGAGTGGTCTTCAGTTTTTATTCTCATTAACAGTGAACATAACACAACTTTCAACGAAGCTTGGCAACTGTTTTCAGAGATTATATTTAATGGAATACGGTTCATAACCAATATTTCAAACAGAGAATATAAAGTAGTCAAGAAATGAAAGGCACAATAATATTCACTGAAATGCTCAGAATAAAGGCATTAAAAAGTATTATGAATTTTACAAAGGAATTCAATATTGTAGGAATAGAAATCATATAGAATTTTGATAAGTAAGAAAAACTGTTTCACAAGAAAATGTTTGGGCATTGACATTGAATAAGTAAAACGCAATAACGGTTCATATGTTATCGCAATACAATGTAATTGAGGTAAAGCACGAACGTAGTTATTTGGGCAGTAACTTTCATTAATTGTGTAACGAGCCCATATTGCATGTTGTTAAGAAATTATTAACACAAAAGTTTCATCACGTAGTCTTCTCACACCATATTTGTCACAGCGTGAGGAATTTCACACAAGCAATACCAGAATGAACAATTGCATAAGATAAAGATATGAAAAGTAAATGTTGGAAAATAGCAGCAAACATCTTAATTACACAGTTTATACCGTTTTTGATGGAAATTGGTCTATAACATATGCAAATGTGTGCTTTGTTTTCAATTGCCTTTTTGCATAATAATAATTTTATTTCACACCTTCCTTCTCCGTTCTTTTGGTTAGAGTGCACATTCTGAATAAATGATGCAAGCATCGGCACTCGCTTCGAAATATGCATTGCGTTTTCGAAATCTTTATTTGAACTCCAAAGGCATTGATATTTTCGATACCTTATATTTGTTCACATTTCGACATTTGTCCAATCAACAAAATGTTTCTTTTGAATAAGTGTTTGATAAATAAGAATGAAAATATGATATGCAACCAATTTTTTAACTATATTTCCAGTATCTTGTTTCTTGAATGCAAATCAATTAAAAACAAAATCGATAAACTCAGGGTGTCAACCGTTAATGTAACTAAATTACAAGGTCGATGAAATCCCCAAAGAATCCTCGATATCTAGCGGAAGAAAGAGGAGCAGTCTAAGACGTGCGCTGAGTAAGGCAATTCATAGGATAGCATGGACCATTATTGATAAATGTTTCATACGAAACCATTTAATATGCGTTCATTATCAGCTCATCAACTATTAATGTAATGCAAGTCAGTGAGAATACAACGTTTGTATACGCAAAGTGTGAAATGTTTCTTCATTTAAGCAGAAGATACGATAGAACGGCTGTTAATTCAATACAATGCCGACGACATTGTCCAGGAAACTCCCATAACTAGAGTGTATTTCCCTGATGATAGAGGAAATACTTAAAACAGTCTGGGATATGCAACGTGTGTGAGTGGTTTTATAGGCGCTGGGATTTATTGTTTAGTGTTTGATGTTGAACAAAATTGTATGGATACAACATTTGTCACTTTCTGTGTGTGTGTGTAAATTAACTGAAATATTCCGAGGTAATTTGAAATAACTTTTTGCCATCCAACACAGGACGTGAACAAGTTAAGTAAGGGGACTGGAGGAAATATCCTGTTTTTATTGTTCATGATTTTACATAAAATTTAAATTTAGTGCTGTAAAAGACATTCCGTATGTCATTGATTGTTCAAGAATAACATTATGAATTATGTAACTGTTAAATGAGTAATAAACAACCGTTCTAGAAATACTTAAAGCACGATTGGAGTAAACATATGTCAAGCACATCGAAGACATAACCTTGCATTATAACATATTAAATTAATTCGTGAATTATATCTGCCTTGAAATATGTGTGCATCAGAAATATTATCTTTAAAAATTTAAAAACAATATTCCTGAAATTGATCGACTTTTATTGTGGTTTGGATACTCTTGGTGCATTTTGAATGAGTTTAGTTTAAAATTATCAATCTGGAATAGCCACATTATTTGGTTTGAACTTTAAATGAACACATTTGGAAATGGATTTTGAAAAAGCGGACGTTAGTTACACTGGCTCGGATATTCGTTTCCATGACGAAATAGAACAAGGATCGTTATCACAGGTTGAGATGTATCACAGACTTATGCATGACAACAAGAAACTCATTTATGAGATCAAAGTTGGAATAATATCTGTCATCGGAAGTATTATTATGCTAGTGTGTCTTGTGTTTATAGCGATTCAGTGCAAAAGAAGGTCGTCTAAACTTTACCACAGCTACATCAAAAACCAGAGAGCGGAAAATAAACCTAAAAACAGATTGAATGATTCCACGAAAAAACTATTAAGAGCAAAGAGTCGTCAAATAAGTATTTTATCCAGCACAAACGATGAGGAGCATTTTGTCTGACAGCTAGAATCTTTGTCGGGTTGATCTGTGTACACTTGCTATGCAATAATCGTTTCACAGTACTTCATACATATATACCCACTTGGCAAATCATTAAAAACTGGCATGCGGCAGTAGCATATGTCCTTGACTTGATTATTTCCGTTGAACCATATTTTGTTTGTTATTTTATTGTTTGTTTTGAATTCCATTCTTTAATCGTAAAAAACAACATTTATTTATGGATGGAAATAATTTAATTGATCGTCATTATATAAACATTACATTTTGGAGCAATTTTAGAACTTTCATTAATACTAATCTAATTGTTTTTAATAAAAATTCATGTATATACCTACCAGGCTGAAATTCTATATCAAACTTTTTTGTGAATTAAGCAAGGTGTGAAACTAGGCTGAATTTAAATGACGACGAATACAAAGACATTTTAAAATCATTTGTATGTTTATTTGTTTTGCTATCCAAATCAAAAGGGCATATAATTCAATATTTGGACCAGCAAAGCCAGTAAGCATTAATACTATCTGGTAAACCTTTTAACGGTCATCATAAATTCATGCTTATGTGTAATTGATATTTTAACGTTTTTTGAAGCTTATGATCTATACAAAATTGCCACTTTTATCAATGGTGATTACATGCATTCTTGTTTTCAAACTCATGTTTGTTAAAATGTTATGGGTTTATAAATATACCTCCATTTCAATATATAGAAGAAACTATTTTGTTAACGCAATAACTTCCAATGTAAATGTTTCAGATGAACATGTTTAATGGGGACTATCAAGCAACTTGGCAACTTGTTTCTTTAGTAGAGCATACCTTTTAAGCAATACAGATAAGCAATTTGTTTTAATTCGATGTTGATTCAACGCAAATAATTCAAATCTTTTGTTTCAAATTTAGGCAAATGATTGTTTGGAGTTGATTCGAAAAAACGTTATTATCATAACGCCATGACATCATTTCAAAATCAACTCAGGAAAATGAATGTTACGTTACTTTTATTAATCAAAATACAATGACATTAAAAGAAATTGAAATTGTAGATTAAATACAAAAATTGAATTAACCTGATAATTTACCGAAAATTATTAAAGAAACACTTTTATATTAATGAAAATGATTGTGGCTTAAATATTTAATTTAAATGTGTATCTACCTAATTATATTGATATATTCAATCATATGTGTTTTATTGTTGTAGAACTACGATATCTCGACCAACATACGTTATACGATCGCGTTCAATGACTATAGATCGTAAACATGATTGTATAGTTCACAATGTTTATAACGAAAGTATAAACCATCATTCATTAATAAATTGATTTTGTTGATAGCTGAATTTGAAATAATGTCCAACTTACGTTAAACGTAGTAATTCTTCAATATTGTGAATATCACATTTTCAGTTGATGTCAAAAAGGAAACATGGAAGATCCATTCTATTCAGAAGATGGTTCACTTAAAGCAACAGCAAACCATTTTATTCATTTATTAAAACAAATCTCCTGTAAGTGTAGATATTCAATTCGTGAAACATAATAATATCAAATCACATTAAAGCATGCAAAATATATTCCGATTTAACTATCAAATGGTTGAACCCTGTTGCAAGAGATCTTGACATTCAGAAACGTTCTAATGATGTCCACAAACAGTAACCGTTTATGACAGCAGTTACAATAAAAAAGACTTAAATAATTTGACCAAATTAATAAATGCAGGGATTACAAAAGCTCGTCTTTGTTCAACAAACGTGGTGATCCGACCTGAAAACATGTTCGTTCAATACTGGTAACAATTAGGCTAACGACCAATTATGTTTTAATATCAATCAAAATCATAATAGCCGATAGCTTTAATCAACACCGGCTATACTGTATTTGAAGAAAAAAAACAGCTGCTGGAAATTGTTTCAGAAACAACGGGACCATCAATCAATTTGTATCGTAGTATTCTGTATTTCATCTACTTTGTAATAGCTATTCTGCCACCAGGGAATTTTTCAAGGAAATTGGTTTTCTTTTTGTAATCAATAATTTACAGTACATGTGCAAATTCTAAAAAACGATGATCTGTTTATGGTCATCAATAGAGCCATGATCAACTCGGTTCATTGGAATATGAACGAAAGTTGCCAACTGTTGAAACTTAAATTATGAGAATTTGACATTTTTTGACTTCTTGATAATTATTTAGTCTGTTTAACGGTGTTCGAATTTGTAAATGTGGTGTTACTCGGTTGTGTCCCTACTTCATTGTTGTCAGGGATCTTCCCTTGTGTCCATTTAAAGCCTTTTTTTAATCTTTGACTTCTGGTGAAATCGCCTTGCATCAAATGTCTTTAGATGGCGCGCTGTAATAAGTTTGTTTTAAATGACAAAACGATGTTCAGGATACATAAGAAACCCATCAACATAGTTACCTTTATGTTCGTATATGCACTTCTGATGGCCTGGAGATGACCATATACAACCTTTGAAACATAGCAAAGATGAAGACCAAAATTGAAAAGATAGGTCACCTTAATGTTTATTGGATATTTGTTGTCCTTGGCAATTATATTATCTATACCATTACTGACAAATTTGTCTGAATCGACTGCGCAGTTATCATGAATGTATTTGAGGCGTAACAATATCGTCCTGCACTCAACGGGAGGCTTCAATAGTATCATGTCGTTCATAATGAGAGCCAAGGCTGATAATGACACATCCACATTGGTCATAGTTGATAATAAATTGTCAAGGGGGCGACGCATCAATTCGTAATACGATATTTGTTGCTTTATGAATACTGGGTTTGTGTTCCGCATATATGATATAAATATCCAAAAGTGTGAAGATATTTCCAGGACCAGAAGCACGAGACAATGCGCTTATTATATAAAAGCATGTTACAACATAATGTTTCATGAAATAAGGAATAGAATGGGTGGTTTTTTGGCAAAAACTGAACACTGTATCTTATCATTTTAATTTTGATGAAGTTTGCCATGATTCATTTGTCCATCAAAACCTTTACAATAAATCCATCAACACCCTATTAAATCAACATTTCGAAAATGTTATATTTTAAATTCACATGCCAAAAAATTTAGAATGTGCTTAGACCATACTGATGATTTTACCAACATCAATTTCAAGAAATATTGTAAAGAATAATTATGATGTCTCGTCCCATATTATGGTAAATAGACAGCGATGCATTATCTATACCAGAAAATGAGTTATTCCTGTAGTGGCTAATAATGCTCTAAATTATTCAATAACAAAGACAATGGACAGTTATAATTGCAAACAACAATATAACGGATAACCATTTGCGAGCATCTTGCCAGACCGATACATGTAGTATAACCAATCCCACAAATTTGTTTTTAAGCTGATATTATGACTCACGAAAACAGTTCGTTAAGAAAAACATAGGAGGTTGTCCAAACTAAGTGTTCATGGAATTATCTTGTATAAATGATTTTACCGCTCCTGTCAATAGTTAAGTTAAAGGGACGTTATATATCATCATCATCTTATCACTTTGATAAGATATGATATATGTGATACGTCTATGAATTATAAACAATGGTAAAGGAATCAAAACGCACTTACATGTATACCGTAATATTATCTTGAAATATATTCGTAAGGTGGTGGATTGCTGCGCATGCCTGGCAGTGTGAAGTTAGCAGTCTGAGTCTGACAGCTTGGCAGCCTTAATTGGCTGCTTTGGAGCTTTGCCGTGTGCGGCTAGCAGCCTAGCAGCTTTAGAGCGTGAATTGAGCAGCCGTACAGCCGGGGTACCTTCAAACAGCCTCGAATCGAAATATGGTAATGATATTTAAGCATTGAAAACAAATGAAATGTGTATCAGAAGGTTTTGGTTTCGTTCCATTTAATAGCATGTGTTCATATAGTATTGTCTTATCTTTGGAGAAGCCTACATCGCGCGAAATTTGTGTGTCATTAGATGACTCACAACAACTTCCAAGAAACAAAAATAACTTTTTAATGGGATTTGTGAGATACATCAAAATTGCTTGACTAAGTTCTAATTTTATAAAAAAAAAAAAGTTAAAACTATTTTTTAAGTTTTCGTTATGATACATATATATTTACGTTAAGATTAAAGTGATATTTAAAAACTGTCTAAAAACGTTGTATAACTTTGTTGCTGAGATCGTCTCTGTACGCCATGGGGGATCACTGTGTTTGAGATTGTAAATAAATAAAAAAATCATCTTGAAATTATGTTGACATTCTCATGTTAAATAAAATAGTTAACAGATACGTCTCTGACACAAACCATTTATATGCATCCATCAATATTGTATTCCATTTTCATATTGGGTGATAGCATAGACAGACAAAAATAGATTAATAAACACCTATAGCTACTGGGAATTGCTATAACATTATAAATGCATCCTGGTCCTAATTAAGGCAATCACAGCAATTTTGTTATTTGTAAGAAATTGCCTTTCTAATAAATAATCAATTTACATAACATTGGTCACTTGCATTTGCATTCCTCAGAGCCAGGATGGCTTAAAATCCCTCAATTTTTCAAAAAAACTATCAGTTTCGAAGCTGATGAAAGTGATCACTTAGCAAATATTAAAATACGGGTTTTCATTGGTCTTCAAAAAAAGTTTAGACAAAATTGTGCAACGGGGTCTACTATGACCGTACGGAATAATGTTGTGGACAAATTGTCCAAATGATTCCGGTGATTGTTAAACAGCAACGAACTGGTCAACCATTACGAAAGAAGTCTCACATGAAACAGAACATATTAGAGTTCATCATGGGGAAAAGAGATCGATCGAAAGCACACTCCAGGGACGGATCAAGTAGTTGACGTTAGAGGAAGCGTAACATAGAAAATGATTTTTTGTGTTTAAAATGCTGGCATGGGGGTTTGGGGCTACCAATTCCCCAAAGAAAATATTAACAATTTCTAGTCCGAAATGATTCAATTTGGGCATATGTTGTACTTTTTTCCTTCAATATTGAAATAAAAGATGAACTTGGATGATTTTAGGGTGGGGGGGGGGGTCCGTTAGTCTAAATAAGGAATTGTGAATGCAGTTGTCCAGTCCCCAATTTCTCGAAACTTCTTAAGTCCCTTATAAGCTTAAGTTTACCGCAATATTTTATACTGAGCTTGTTTCTGTAGTTTTTCGCATAAATATTTATACCTTAACCCTTGGAAAATTTACAAAGATGAGGGACTAACATCCCAAAAAGGTAGGTCTGTTCATAGTAATTTCATTTGAATTTTAACTTTCTGAAACGGTTTTTATTTTCTTTGTTTCACGTAGCTTATTCTTGCTCTAAAATGTACGCATTTAATTTGGACAATGCGTGAAACTTAACTTTAAAAGAATGCCACAACCGTAATCTACATAATTAACAAATACCTAGCAATTAAGGCTTTCACTGTTTGCTTTAATGTATATTTGTTTGCTAGATGTAAGGCTGAGCACTATTCAACCGGCAACGTGTAATTTCTGACATTTCTTCCGTGGCAAATGCAATGCAATATCCCTCTTGTATTGATAATTTGTTATTTATATTTATTTTGATAGACCGTGTCTGTGTTTCTTTATTGTCTGCATGTTATATGGCTTTGGATTTCAGTGCAACGAAAGCATATGTTTGGTTATTAGAATGATTTGCGTATTATTGTTTTTATATCAAATGAATTCTAAATTAGACGGGGGCTTTAATGAATAAAACACTGTATCACAAACTGTGAAAGAAACTTCATAATCAAAATCGATCTACGTTATAACCTTGCAGTATTGATAAAATAGAATGTCACCCTAGGGATCAGCGATAAAACGTTCAAACACTGATTCTTTTTCTGCTTACCTGTCGTTTAACTGCGTAATAATGCTATGTTCTAATTTCAACGAAGTTTCATAGCTGAAGTCTGATAATTCCATTTGACTTTTATAATAACAACTACTGTCTACACCTTTATAAAGAGTATCTGTTTACAGTATAATGTATGTGCAGTACTGTCAACTCCCTGTCTTGCACAAGCTCAATTGAAATTCTTCCAGACAACATAACTATCTCAATATCTTAATTTGTAATGTAGGGAGTATCGCTTTGTAACGGTCAGTGAAAACTTAATAAAAAATCACCGGTTTACGGTCACCTATGCCATTCGACTGTTAGCAAACCCGAAGCAATTTCAATGTAAAGGTTTCCGAAGTACATGTTTTAGGAGGACCATAAAACATTTTTGTTTTATAGCATATTTAAGAAATATTATACCTCACATAAATGTGTCCCTACTTTGTATATATAAACTCGATCGGTCCGTATATCACTGTATTTTGATTAAAATCCAGTTTAATGATGTCAGCGGTCCATATTATTTGTTTGGCCGGTCCGTCCTCGCCAAAAATGTAATATGGAACGCTGACGTCATACAATTGGTAAGTGCGGCTTGCTATTTTCACAACGGCGAAAACTTGTCGCAAGTAAACATTATTAGCTTTGTTCAATAAAACACATTGAAATCGCTTTAAAAATGTTGTAATGCCAAGTGTTCGGTATAATATAAGAAATATAACACACCACTTCGGGCCATATGGCATTATTAGGACCGGTCAGTCAGCCCCCGAAGTTGAATGGACCGAGGCTTTAGCCGAAGTCCATATACACCTTCGGTTGCAGATTATCATTGTTCCACTCAACACTTGATGGTTATTAAATTTATATGAAAATGTATTCTGTAACAAGTTCTTAGGTGAACTGCGCGACTTAAGAAATATTGAAAGACATTTGAAATTGGCTGCAAATGGCTTTAACGCTTGAACCGGAAATCGTTTTAATCAGTACCGGAAAAACCATTTTGGATTGAAAATGCGAGCTGTTTCAGAAAAAGTAGTACCGTAAAGATATTAACAGTTTGCACACCAATATCAAATAAAAATATCAAATCAAATTAAACCGTTCATAATTGGATTCAGATTTAACCCTTAAATGAAGAAAACAAGTTGCAAGAGATCTTGACATTTGAAAACAATGAACAATGATGTTTTTCAAATCTAATAAAATCTAATAAAAGGAGCCTTCAATATTGTGTGGTCTAATCAATAAAAGCAGGGATACAAAATAGTTGTCTCTATTCAACCAACGTGGAGTGTCTTGGATCCGACCTAAATAATGTTTGTTCAATACTGGTAACAAATAGGCTAACAACCAATTATGGTTTAATATCAATCATTTTCATAAAAGCCGATAGCGTCAATCAACACCTTACATACTCTATATTAATTATAAGGCAGCTGCTGGAAATTGTTTTAGCAACAATGGGGCCATCCATCAATTTGTATCGTGGTATTCTGTAATTCATCAGCGTACTATTATGCCGCAAGCAATTTTTTCAAGGATATTGGTTTTCTCAATAATTTAGAGTACAAGTGCGACTTCTAAAAAAATGGCCCGTGTAAATTTATCAACAGAGCCATGACCAACTCGGTCATATTTTCATAGAAAAAGAGCTAAAGCTGCCGTAATGTTTCACATACGAATGACTTATTTTAAGCTTTTTTGCTGACAAAGGCCCGACTCAGAATTAAGATATTTATGTCTAATACTTGGTGCACTAGGCTCTTTTTTATTGTTGTTTTGCTAATGAATAGGCTGTGGTGCCAACAAGCCGGTATGGTGCTTATGCTTTGTGTCTTGAGCAATTTTATTTATTTATTTTAAATTCTATTAAAAGACGTCATAAACTAACAGGAATAAAAAGTCATATGTATGTTAATCACAGAGCAATTCATAAAGTGTTATCTTTGATTAAAAAGAAATCTCACTTGACGGTATTTCATCCAGTGGAGGTATTGCATTGACACCCACTTGAGCCTGGAAGTTCCTCGGTTAAATCCCCGATAGTGTCATACCGAAAGACGTTGAAAATGGTGCTCCCTTGAATGGCGCTCGTAAATAAAGGGAGAAACTGGTAAAAAGTGCAGGTCGGCTGTTTTCCGTGTATGTACATTACGGAGAATCAAGGATCTTTTTTCTAGAAGAGCTAGGGTCTGCTTGTATATCGTTCCATTTTTTTAACAGCTAGATGCGACTTGAGATTGTGGTCATTTTCAAGTCATGTCACTTATGGCATTTAAAATTACCTTAAGATTTTGGTGGCATACGGGCCGATTTCTAAAGAAACCGATGGACGCGGGAAACCCTTTATGGCAAACTCTCAACATTAAACTATAAAATATATGTCTTTTCCCTTTCCGTTAATAAAACTTGACGTTATTTTGTTTCTTCACATGATTAAATCCCGCATCATGTTCCCCTTTAAATACCATGAAAACAGTGTTTGTATTGGATTTGATTTCATCGATCAAGCCCAAATGGAGGCTTAAAACTCGACAGGCAGTAAGATGGCTCATTATACATCGTCAATAATTGTAATATTAAGTTAATTGTTCATTTTCGTTTCCTTTAATCAAAATTTGAGTTTCTACTCAGATTACGTTTCCCACTGAGTTACAATGCATGAGCACCAGAACGGTTTATTAGCACCACAACTTCCCCATTGGCACAGGAATGTCAAGCTTATTGTATTAAGTGAATCAAATGCAGTTCTTAATTGTGTAAAGATGCAACCCTTATCAAAACAAAGCTACACATATGTTTAGGAATTGCTTA
The DNA here is from genome assembly GCF_026914265.1 of Mya arenaria. Taxonomy (NCBI): domain Eukaryota; kingdom Metazoa; phylum Mollusca; class Bivalvia; order Myida; family Myidae; genus Mya; species Mya arenaria. Next base: position 53,038,998 of record NC_069122.1, on the reverse strand, counting down.
AACTTTGGAACGAGAGCGTTTTTCTTGAAAGTCCAGATTGTAAGTTGTAAGCATTAAGCTCTAGCTAGTAAGAAAGTTCCAACCAATCAAATTTTGATTTTTGTTTATAATTTTTACTTATAACACAACACACTGCCAATCATTCCAATGAGAAACTATATTGCCCGGTTTTTTTTAAATTGTACTAACATGTATTATAATTGTGTTCTGGTTGTGCTTTTGGTGTGTTTATCATTACACTATCAAAATAAGGTCCGCCCTGGCAGACATAATTAAACGAATCGTGAATAAAAAGGGATTAGTTCTGGGTCATATAAAGGACACTCGCATGAGTCCTCACAGTACTGACATTATTTTGTCGAATGTGTTTTCCAACCGTGGCATTGTTTTATTGAAGGTGTATCCCAACCATGACAATATGTTGTTGAATGTGTATCCCAGGCCTGACATTGTCTTGTGAAATGTATTTCCCAACCCTGACATTGTCTTGTGGAATGTGTTACCTAATCCTGACATTATCTTGTGAAATGTATTTCCCAACCCGGACATTGTCTTGTGAAATGTATTTCCCAACCCTGACATTATCTTGTGAAATGTATTTCCCAACCCTGACATTGTCTTGTGAAATGTATTTCCCAACCCTGACATTGTCTTGTGAAATGTATTTCCCAACCCTGACATTATCTTGTGAAATGTATTTCCCAACCCTGACATTGTCTTGTGAAATGTATTTCCCAACCCTGACATTGTATTGTGGAATGTGTTACCTAACCCTGACATAGTTTTCTAATGTATTTTGAAACTATGTTTGAGGATTTTATCGCTAATTACAAATCATTTCTTCTAGGGCTATTCTTGCATGAAGCCCTTAAGGAATAGTTTTGTAGAATTATTCAGAAACTTTTGGCATTAGTTTTGTAATGAAGAATTTTAGCAGATGGCTTATTATTGATGGCCGATTGTTTAAGGTTGGTTGTTTATCTTTGAAGTAATCTTACGAACAGCTCTCATTCACAAAAATATGAGGAGAAGGAGGTAACAATGAGTCAACAAGTGAAGTGCAATGATATCACAGAGATTGATTTATGTCTAAATGTACATATTGGTTTCGTGTCTATAAATATACACATTAAACGTCTATCGATAGAAACAGTTAATGTGATAAATCACAATTTAAACAGACAATTATCAATTAAATAAGAGTTTTTGTTTCAATTAACACCTACTGTATAATTTGCAAACCGTTTTTAAGGAGCTAGGCACCAGGTGATACAAGATTTACATAGTTGTGATCAACGCATTGAATCCTACTTACTGGTGTACCAGAGCACTTACGACACATGTATTTTTCGCTGTTCTTGTGTATGTTTCCAATTCGAAATTTACTTGGTCAGTCTACAACGTAAATCACAGAAAATATTAAAACACATATCTGTACTAATCGCATGACTTCAAATTCTCAATATACTAAACAAACACTAGTAAACCTTTATGCGCTATCTTTAAACGGATTAACTTAGCTCAGACAGCGACAATACTATTTAAATCATGTAAGATTATGTATTATCGGCATCCTACTAGCTCATATTGACACTTCTAGGCCGTTTTTAAGGAATTATTTTATTTCCCCGAGTTCAAGATCACATGGTGCTATAGATATATGTATTTACCGTTTTACTACAAAAGCATACACCATTTTGCACATACTCTTTTGCCGTTTGTATGCTTTAAAAGCAAAGACCGTTTTCCAAATTATTATTTTTTGCATGTATACCGTTTTGCTACAAAAAGGCATATCGTTTTGTACATCATTTCTTCGGCTATAAGGCACATGCATGTACCATGTTGATACAAAAAACACATAACATTATACTACCAAAGCACAAACCGTTTTGCTACAAACTTATCCTTAATCTTAATTATGAAGTATCTGAATAACTGGCACACTGTAACCATCGAGCATGAAATGTTAAAAATAATATTAATTACGCAAAACGTTCTAATTATCTATCAAAATCTGTTTTAAAAAATCCTAGTATAGTATAGTATAGTATAGTATAGTATAGTATAGTATAGTATAGTATAGTATAGTATAGTATAGAATAGAATGATATAGTATAGTATAGTATAGTATAGTATAGTATAGTATAGTATAGTATAGTATAGTATGATTGCATGCAAAAATATAGCAAAATTTAGTACTGGATAAGAAAAACACCTATATAAATTCACGCACATCAACAAGTAATACCTGTAACTGAAGTCGACTATTTCGTGGCATAATAACAGTATACCACTAAACAATTCTAAAATGTAAATAAGTTCCAACTTTATTCTCCTGGTTTATAGATCCATGTCTATATTTCGTAGACATTTAGGGTCAAACAATGTGTGTGATAGATCCACATATTTTAGAAACATTGTCATGATATATGTCTGAGTGTGTTTTGTTTCAAAGTATTGGACATTTTGGCGTTTCCTTTCCTTTTGGAGCATTTGCTTGTTCACCCTTTCCCGGCATGATCGGCTTTGGCTTTGGAATCGGCTTCGGAATCTTTGGACCCTGCGGGAATTTCGCCTGTTCGTAAATATTTTTCAAGTCGTCGTACTCTGCTACAAGTTGCTTATAGTATGTGTCGTCTTCTGACAACTCGGCCTTAGCCTTTTCTATCTCTAGAAACTTCATTTCCAGATTCTCAAGGATTTGAGATCCAATATTCACCAGCCCATCCATTTCAATCATTTTAAATGACTCAAGTGCCTTCTTTTCACCTGGATGTTCCTCTTTTGTTACATCTTCAAACTTCATTGGCATGACAAGCGATCCAGGTGAAAGGCGATCTAATTGACGTTCTGATTCAGCACCTGAAAATGGTTAGTTTATACATATCTTTTCAGAGTTATGAAAACAGTTTAACGCTGCATTTCTTTCATCAAATGCAGTGTCAATTGTATTATGCTCCCAGCGTTAAGAAAATAAAGAATGTTACAAATCACATATACATTTATTGTAAATATGATTTCCTTCTATTTCGTTCGTTGCTTTTAATCGCATATTACACATCATCGTATTTCATTGAATAATTAAATAGCCTTTGTACAGTGACCATATTTCATACCGATTTTGTCTTTAACCATTTCGTAAACAAGTTGCTCTTCTTTGACCTTTGCATCCATATATTCCTGCAAGGCAGATCTAGCCTGTAAGTTCAATATCTTAATGATTAGTCGTACATTCAAATTATATTTCGTAAGAAGTGCGTTATCATATATAACATATTTGGTAAAAAAATAAAATCGAAACTTACACCACATATTTTGTAAAGAAAGTTAACGCCTTATGTAATATTGGATTCCGCTCTTAGATATTTTCCGAAATAGTGTCATATTATAAATATACCTTTGATCCAAGGTTAAGTTCATGCTTTGTGAATTCATCAGCAAGCGTGTTGATGTCTTCAAAGTATTCGCTGTAACCATGCGAATGAGCATACTTCTTTTCTCTGATCTTCTGTTGAATTTTCTTGTCGAGTGGTTTTAGAAATATCCTGCATCTGTCAATGGAGTCCTTCTCTACGATCGACTTGAATCGTTCCAAATGACTTTTAAAGCATTCCTGAAATAAAACGTTTTCTTCGTTAAATTAAACATACACAGTAGCCAAAACACAGTCTTATTCTACGATTTTTTTTCCAAATGAAGCCAAACAAATTTACTATAAAAAGCAAACATGTAATTTTATGATAAAATGCCGTATTAGGTATAATTTTCTCACAACAAATGCAAACTTACGGCCGCTTTTCTGTTAAATATGTCACTGTCATTTACAACAACAAGTTCCTTCAATTTATTGACAGCAATGTCCATGCACTCATTGTGATATCTCTCAAGCTCTTTCTCATCTGGCATGTGCTTGCTAATCCTCTTCTTCATTTCTTCTTGGTAGCATTCAGACGCTTTCCGTACTGCAAACTGATTTTCCTCGTCAGCCATCAGTTTCATAGCATCGGCTAAACACGGTGCCGTGTTTTCCTTCACGGACTTCATGTAGCTTATTATCATCGTTTTGAGCAGTGGATAAATCCAAGCATTTGACGAAGAGTTATATTGTCTTATATTAAATTATTTTGCTGGTGAAATTTAGTATTTGGTCAAATAAGTCTAAAACTAGTTCAAGAACATTGATCCTATTTCATTATCTATACTTCGAAAATTAAAATCTGTTTCTACATCATATATAAGACAACAAGTGGATTTTGATCTCATTACAAGAAATTACAATTCACACTGGTATATAACATGACAAATTAATTTCAATTAAAGACTAGAATATAATCATTAAAAGAAACGGGGCCTTGGTATCTTTTAAGATAGAAGTATATTCTTGATCGGTAATTGATTTGTTACATACTTCTTCCGTTTACCGGCTTTCCTGATTTTAATTTCTTAGGGCTACTGTGACATAGGTATTGGTGCAAGTCGTTTAACCGTTGCAAAAAGTCTGGCTCAATCTTAGAATCCGGCATTGACTCCAGTTGTTCGGGCCTCGTACATGGTATAGGGATTGCAATGCATTTCCTTTTCTTGAAATATCTTTTGATAAGCCGCCTTGGCTCGTTGTAGACCTTTACACTGTCCGATTTACCAGTCTCGTAAACCAATCGTTTTTCAAGGAGTTCATCAGCAGATGTATCAGAATTAAATCTTAAATCGCGTAAAACGAGATCAAAATTTGGAAAGAAGAAATCGAGAAAACTGTCGTCTTCACTTCCACTTCTAACAACCGTCACGTTAGATTGAATCAGTTTCAGAAATCTGTAAGACACATATAAATAGCCAGCAACGCACTATGATTAAAATCTAGCGATTCATGATTTAACTCTTACTAGGGCCGTCCTTTTTTCTTCGTTTGCAGCTGTCAAACGAACTAACAATCATTACCCTGACCTGGTGTTACGCTTCGATCATACAAATATAAATGGTTATGATATCTTCTCGTTTAGTTCATCACATAATTCAGACATACACGTTGGTCGGTCGCTTCAAATTAGTATATTAAGGAAAGCATAATGCAAAATGTGGAGCCCGGGATGCAAATCGATAAAGGAATTCATATGACACAAACAACAACATACTATAACAGACGACGGATAGAAACATTTGATAATTAAAGCAAAGTTGATATATTGGTTTTCAAGATTTAAGATTGTAAACACATATCAATTTAATTATACAACATCCTGCAGTTCCGAAAATATATGTTAATTTGAAAGAACGTATAATATGTGATAATTTGATTTTGTTTACCGAAACTTGCTGATTTGTGATGCATCAAAGACACCTTTAGTATTGTAGACGAGGACATTGCACAGCAGCGTTGCAATAATGAATATCCAAGTGTCATCTTGAATTTCAACCTGCAATCACAATTGTATAATTGTGCCATGAATGCAGTTTGTGTTTTAAACGAAATTTAAATGTTGATTGCTCATAACTTGCGTCAAAGTAAAATAACAATATTCGAACTATTTACATGCAATAACAAGAAAACAAGAATATATTTTTAACTTAAATCAGGTTTATTCATGCTAATGAAGCACTTTAAGATCTTCTGACAAACATAGAACAACACCCGTAGCGGTGTATGTACATGATTATTTATAGTCAATAAATATATCTCCCCTTTTCAGTTAAATGTTTTACAGATATTAAGCACTAATGTATTTTAATAAAACAAGCAAACCTTTTCTGGAGCATCGATTCCCTCCGTATCGAGAAAAACAATGACATTCCCTTTCTGGGTCGGGTGCGGTCTGCACATGATCCATATTCCTTGCGTCTGTGTGTCTACTGAGTGCCCAACTGTGAAACACTCTCCTGAAACTAAATCCAACTTATCTGATCTATAAACATCAGCAAGAAATATAACCCGATAACACTCTAAATCAATTAATACCGGACACTATTATTTGATATGTCACTGAAATATACATTATATAACACAATCTACTTTTCTAATATACCTTCTGGACAAAATATAAGAAGCTTAAGTTTAAAAGTGTTCGATGTGTTAATGTATTTCCGAAGCTTTAATAGTTATTTCATTTCAAACATTGTCTAAAACAATGATAATGTTTTTTTTTAATATATATTCAAAGGAACTGGCAAAATTGCCATTAAATTATGTCCCTGAGGTAACAGACGTTCGACTTGATCGTTTTCTAGTGTTTTTCGCTGAACCTCTTAAGTGTGTGACAGTAATATATAAGTAATACAATGGTTTGAACAGTAGATTTTAATTTCAATCCGATATGTTCACTCAAATATCACGTCTGAATTAAGACGTACCGCACAACAATAATACAATAATACTCACACTTCGTAGGAATTTTGACTACTCATTCATCATATGAACTATAAACTACTTAACACAATGTGTTGTTGTTACCTACCAACACTATGCCAAACAAGAAATGCATATTTAAGTTTCTGTCCAACGATTTGAATGAGTAATTTTAACTTACGGCCACACTTCTGTACAAGGCGACTAAGAAGGTACGATTTTCCAGTCCTCAGACATCCAGCTACAGCTATGACACATAACGGCTCCTCAATTTGGCTAAGTTCCTCAAGGGTATCATGGTTGTAAGACAGTGTGTGTCCTTCACCAGCATCGGTTTTGACGATAAGTGGTAATGGTCTCTCGAACAATGAGAGTTTGTACCTAGAATAACATGTTTTGATTTCGGCATATTGTAATTCGTATTTATGATGTAATTAGTAGCTTGCATCAAACACCATACATGTTAAATTTGGATAACATTGCCGAATTAATTTTGTTTAATAGTTGAAGCCCGAAATTATAAATGTTCTGGTTTTCCCAAGCTAATCCACCGGTACACGTTGCATTGGAAACAACATAATCATTGATCTGCGACATTAAATTCAATAGCTTGAATTTTGACATTTTATTTGTACCACCATTGGAAATATATATATTGGAAATGTCGACCACGTCTGTAATATCCATGTTTTGTCAAGCATGTTGTTATCTAGACATACCCAGTTATGTGAACTCTTGGTTATATGTATTAGAAAGCGTCTTAATTAAATATTTTCATTACAATATAGCTCATCAGATTACATATCAAGCTTGAATTTTTATCAAAGGTTATACCCGACGATTATGTGCATTACGGATGTCTACTTACTTGTGTGCAAGATTTCCATTCACAGCGTTGGCACTAAATTAAGAAAAAATAATGGCAAACCGACTTAGAATCAAAATCAAAATAAGGAAGTAGGTCAATTTGCAAATGTTCTTTTGACAATTTTATGCTTTATCAAATACAGTTTAGATACTTTGATTCACAGAACAATGATTATGTTTTAACATATTATTTTACACCGCGTTTATACGCATACATGTAGTTCATTGTGCCCATGTCCAATATGTATAAACAACATACCCGACCGTTTTATTACCACGTGCGTGTTTGGGGGTAACAGGAGCTTCGCTTAAATATAAAATTCAATAGAAGTTTCTACATAGTGGAAACAATGACAATAATCAAACACAAATTAGTTTGCCACACATAAGAGAATCGCACGCTCTCAATGCTCGCCACAAAATGTCCTTAATTGATTATGTAATCGAAAACAAAAAAAAAGAGAAAAGACTATGGACAATTCAAAATGATACGTGAAAATGTAAGAGAAGCTTTGAATGAACACATGTCTTATTCAGTTTACCAGTACAAGAAACACAGTATTATTTGACTTGCCTGGTTGCTCGTCTTACAACATATAGAAGGTAAACCTTGCATGGGGCCAAAATAATAAAGTTCAGGTTATCAGTCACCGCCGCAGTCGTTTGTCTCAAACCGGCTTCATTTTGTTTAAAACTATAAACATTTATGTATCCAACAAAATATTTTAAGGTGCTAAGAGAACATTTAAAAGTATAAGCATCACATCATATAGACATTTTCGCTTTCGGTAATACGTTTGCAAACATATTTTTAATTTAATTCTTAGCTGTTTTAGCCACGTCCTCAGTTTTGTACAATAAACTTGTTTTGAATCACAAATGAAGAAACATTGTTTGATTGCTTCTTATCAAAATATTACCCATTAGCGAAACCGTTAACACAAAAGATGACTTTGTTCAAAAGAACATGAATAATTTGATTGTTGACAATTTCCTCTGAAGTGTATAACTGAGAATGCAAAGTAAGTTTACATATCACAAGTCAGTGTCTTAGTGCTAAACATTTCGTTAATTGCAACCGACTACATGATAGGACGCTCATTAGTGTGTATCAAAACCGCGACATTGGTAGGAATGATTTCCCTTTCAATTAAAGTTTTGTAACCAGGAAGTAATTTGAAAATACTTTTTTCAGAGTAAATTATTAAAATAAATAAATAAACGAACCAAAAACATTGAGTATTTTTACATAAATGTAAATATGTACATAGTATACGTATACTTATACAGTTTCAAAATGATGCTGCATTCCTATTATAATATTTAACTGATAGAATAGAATGAGTATCGACAATCACCTGCACTCTTCAATGTAACTTTTGTTCAGCATCATTATTGTTAATATTGTTGATCGTGATTGTAGTTCCTTATGTGTAGGTTGGTTGGTATGAAAAAAAGTGTGAGTATTTTCATCGATACCAAATAGTTTGAATAACACTCACATTTTAAACAAGTCTAAGGTTTTCAATTTTTTTAAGCACTCGGATAAAAAGTTAGCTGGTAAACATTGCAATCGCAAACAATAACTCCGATTGGAAAACTATGCAGGCATAATATATACAGAGGTCATTGAATACCTGAGTTCATTAGATTACTTCCAAATAAATACAAATATAACATTCGAAACAAAATGCAGGCCCATTAGCCACATAACTCTACTAAGATTATTTTATTTAAAGGCACACAATAAATATTATATTCTGATTATGATCATGTTTAACTCGTTTAACTCTGATGATAAAACAGCAGATGAGTTGTGTACAGTTTATACTATACTATACTATCGAATTTTTCGCGCTTTTTTAATTCGGAATTGTGGCTATGTTCCAATAATAAACAAAAATGATTAGGGCTATTTTATTTTTCAGCTGTACACTTATCATAGTTTTATTTGTTTCGATCATTTAAGTCAAATGCATTAAAAATAATTTGCATCGACCTATATTGCGCACCTTTAAAAACTCAATTATCAACGCTCAGCAATGTCTAAACGAGAAACACACATTCAAAAGACAACACAAATACCAAAATATCGTTACTGACAAATGTTGTGGTAACCGCGATATCACGGTCACTGAAAACTAAGCAATAATTTACTGCGAGAATTCAAACCAATTTATGAGCACACAATCTCACAGGTTTTCCAATATTTATCAATCGCTACGATTTAAAGGGCATATAATAAACATCAGAAGCAAAAACCACAAAACACAACAGAACAATGATTCATTATTCGTAAATACTTAAGCAAAATCAAACACGTTACCAATACCGCCCTTTCTCCTCAAACATCTTTATTTTGTTTCTAACATCCATGATGAGCAGTTTTCACCTTGAACAAATTAAGAAATTCAAATATATTAAATTATCAATATCGAACATGCATGGTATGTAAAGACAATGATTTAAACTGAATATATATTAATGATCTAGTACAAAAATTGCAGGGTGTAAATTGATCAATCCATTGTTATAATGGATTGAGCAATCATGTATTCTTTCAGCAAGCTTTTAGCGCAGGTTTTCGTATTACAAACAAATCTAACATCTCATTTGGCAGACGTTCCTACTACAGTAGAAATATTTATCAAATGTTTTAAATGTTCTAGTCGTCTCTTTTAAAATGGGCAAATGAAACATGTATATATTTAGTAAACAGGCTAATCACTGCTTTAATGCTACATCAATCCAGGTATGAACTTATTTCACGATTAGGTCGTCTTGAAACCGCTCAATGGCATGTCTACAACATGTCTATTCTACGGCGAACGTAAAATTGAATAAGTTATAACCCCGCGCTTAAATCATACTACGACCCCTAAGGCTTTTGAAATATAGGGATACGCTGTACGAGTACCCTACGAGCACCGTAGATCCTCTGCTGCCGCCGTAGGCTAGCTTAAGTGTAAACATGCTTTTTTTTTAAAAAACTCGACCAAATTCGTAATCTTAGTTACTTTCTACAAAACAAAATACATGATCACAATGTTCAAAAATCTGCAAGAAAACAATGACAAACAAGCTAGCGCTTTCATACAGTATTTACTTCAAATTAGTGAAACAGATGAAGGAAGGTTGCTCCGGCAACAGCCAGTGAAAGTGGCACTATCTCTTTCATTGTAAAACTAAGGCGAAATTTAACAAAATGTTTTGTTGCAAATAATAATAAAGATTTTTTCAAATGTTATCCATGCTGCATGCACATTTCTTTCAACATATTTAAATTGGCGCAATGCTAAATTACGAAGTCCTTTTAATGTTAGACAGTACTTAATTCATTATCATAGTTCCATGATACTGGTAACAAATCATGTTCCTTTTTTTCAAAGCAAGTATTTACCATATATATATAACGATTATAAAGGACATTTTTAAAACGACAGCACATATTTATAAATGCTAATCTTTAGGAAGAATTGCATGTTAAAATAAACTTTAAACATACCTGAAGCGTACAATTGTATAGTTTCGCATACGATATATTAGTTTCAAGCTTCACATATCTGTTCAATAGTTCCAACTATCTCAACGTCAAAACTAGCTTGTATTCATTCATAACCAAAGATCGATTGTAACTTTGAGTCACAGTAAACTCGATAAAGACGAGGTAGCCGTCATAGACAACTATACAAAACCCTGCCGCCGTAGTTTAAAGCTTATTTCTAAATAATCATTTATCTTTAAAGGGATATCCTTCAGGCTCACTGAATTCTGAGTATGGCACAGCAACGTTTAACATTTAATAATTTGTGATGCTGTAGATCTGGGGCCATATTACAGAAACATCTTAAGTTAAAATTTCACCTTTTCCTTAAAAATAGCAATTTTCTTTTACTGTATTATTTCACTGAAAAGTGTATACTCGGTGTATATTCTGCAATTAAAATATGAACACTTATTTCTTTTTTAAATGAGATCTAATAAGTTAAAACATTCTAAAAATGTTTTCTACAATACGGACCCTTGTTATTTAAATGATTTATGAGATCTTTATGAACAGGTTACCACATCAAATGCAATTTTATGTTTACCATATGTTCATTTCATGAATTAAACTATATTGCAATAGATATCTTTGTTACCACTGATTTAACTGATTATTGTACATTCGATTTCAGGTAAACAAATAAGGATATTTCATTATATATACTATTTTTTCTAAATACATTTATTCAGAAAACAAGCAAAACAGAAAATACATGTCTTAAGAATAAATATATCAGGACTGTTGAAAATCAATGTTCCGTATAATGCATATATTGTTTTGCAACAAAAGAACATACCGTTTTGCATATATATTGTTTGAACGTACCGTTTTACATACACCTACAAAAACACTTATCGTTTCGTTCATACTGTTCTGGAAATATGCAGTTTCGCACACATACCGTTTTGCTTAAAAATATTTACCGTTTAGCAATAAATGGCACAAAGCGTTTTCGACAAAAAACACAAACCGTTTTGCATATTTAAACATTTTACCTACAAACGAACATACCGTTGTGCTAGAAAGCAAAAAACCGATTTTCTTCGAACGCACATATCCTTTTGCTACAAAATCATACAGTTTGCAAATACCGCTTCACACATATTCCGTTTTGCTACAAAGAGAACTTATCGTTTGTACATACCGTTTTACATATATATAGTTTTGTATGCCTTTAAAGCACAGACCGTGTTCCTAATTATTTTATGCATGTATACCGCTTTGCTACAAAAGGTCATATCGTTTTGCACATACTGTTTTGCAGCAACAAGCTCTTACCATGCTCCTTAAAAAAAACACGCACCATTTTACTACCAGAGCACAATCCGTTTTGCAACAAACATATCCTTAATCTTAATTATGAAGTATCTGAATAAGGGGCCCACTGAAACCATCAAGCATGGACGTTAAGAAACGATATAATTTACTCAAAACCTTCTTCTTATCTATTAAGTGTTTTAAAACATTCTATTTACATAGTATAGTATAGTATAGTATGATAAAATGTGTCAGGAATATATGACACTGGATAAGAAAAACACCTATAAAATCACGCAGACGGAAATGTAAAACATGTAACCGAAGTCGACTATTTCGTAGCATAATAACAGTATACCACTAAATAATTCTAAATTGTATATTAGTACCAACTGTGTTCTCCTGTGTTATTGTTCCATATCTTATGTTCGTACAAACAATGTATGTGATGGATTCAGATATTTTAGAAACATGTTCATGATATATGTCAGAGTGTGTTCTGTTTTAAAGAGTTGGACATTTTGACGGTTGCTTGGTTTCTGAGTTACTTGGTTGTGTACCCTTTCCCGGCATGATCGGTATGACCGACTTTGGCTTTGGGATCGGCTTCGGAATGTTCCGACCCTTCGAGAATTTCGCCTGTTTGTAAACAATATTCTAGACGTCGTACTCTGCTTCAAGTTGTTTATAGTATGTGTTGTCTTCTGATAACTCGGCCTTAGCCTGCTCTATTTCTTGTAACTTCATTTCAAGATTTTCAGGACTTGTGAACAAAAGCAACATCATTAATGACGTGCACAGTTACCTTTTATTTCCAATAAACAAATAATTTTATGGCGTTTAAACTCACAAATACAAATACATCGGTGTTAGCGTACTTTTCGCGATAAAACGATTATCTCCTGGACAGGAAAAAATGATTTCTTACTTATCTCCTCAGTTCCGACGCAGGGTCATTAAATCGAAAGATTTCCAACGCTAACATTCATATCATGTTCCGCAGTCAACGAGCAAACGGAGGAACCCGGCGGGTTTTCAGCGGGGAGAACTTAATTATTCTCGGAGGAAACCTGCGATAATTGACTCTATCCGTCGGAGTGAGCTAGAAAGTGGATCTTATTCTTTGGGTATACTGTATCCATCCAACAAAATATAATGTGAACCAAGGCCTCCCCAATCCCCCTCGCACAAAATATTGTTTGTGATAATTAAAACTGCTTTTCAGTCATTAAAGTAACATTTGATAGTCATTTAAAGCACTCTCTAGTGTTTGTACATACATTCCTAACTCTACTTAATGGACAATAGAATATTTTCCGGTCATTCGGTTTTCCGGTTTTTCGGTAGCACAGTAATGTGCATCTATTTATTTATCAAACTGCTTAATAAATGTTTCTACATGCTGGGGGATGTTAACGGACTAGGGTGCCAAACTGCAATTGATGAACGACATCAGGCGGTATTTTTAGTAGTTCACCATCACATTATGTAAATGAATAAAACCTATGCCATTGTGTGAATAATTTTGGTTCTTTGAGTTAATTTGTTTTATTTGTTTGGTTCATATATGACTTTGCGTCATGCCTGGTCATGCCAGCATTAAATTAAATATTAATTTCATAAGCAATTACACAACACGTACTTCATTTATGATGCAGAATGATGATTTATTTAGAGTACATTTGATTTCAGCAGATGGACAAGAAACAAACATCTTCCTCAACAACCATGGCAACACATTATAACAATATTCCTCTTTTAAAGAAATGAAACCTCTCGATTATTCATTCACTCACTGGCTCACTGTATCCGACATTCGGGCACCTCGCTTATAGACACAAACATCATATCCTTCAAACCGTGACATAGCTGTAGAACGAACACAATGGAGTCTCCGTCATCATTTTCAAATAGTTAACATGAAGTTTTTGCATTTAGCTAAGTAAGAAACATCTTATTTTTCCATTTCCAGCGTTGACATTTCCTGAATCACGAAACTAATCTGCGTGAAATTAGGAACATATTGGATGCAAATTTAATTTCGTATTGTTCACATATCAAGACGTTTTCTCATAAACGTAAAGAGAGAAACAACATCGCAGACGATGAATGGTGTCAAATACTGGGACTAATTCATTAACACCTTGCGTTTGAGTTACGCTTAGAAAAGCGAATTTGTTAATGTTTTAAATAATCTTAAACATGAATTTCATTACAATAATGCATTTATAAAACATTTTTTTGTAAACGATATTTAGCTAGGTATGGCAACGAGTAGTAAAATTGGTACTCGAGTACTCCGACAATATTCCAATCGAATACTTGGGTACTCGAATTCTCGGAGAACCTGAATTGGTTTTCAGAAAAGATAAGAAAAGTTCATGTTTACATGTTTCTTTCATGTACTTTGTGCGTTATTTTTATATTTAATAAGACTGTCCCTTAACAGACAAATCAATTAAAGGATAACAAATGTTGTTTCATGCCTTTAATTTGTCCTCTTCATTTCGTTTTATACATACATATGTACTACAATATGTATCGAAAGTAAAACTCTAATCATATTCGGGCGTCTAGATGATCGAGACTACACTCAATTATAAACAACATTCAGAATTGCTGAAAGTTGTTTACCCAACGAAATTATCTTTAAAATGACAGTTTTACATACTGAAATATTATTGTTTACCTCATCAATATGCATAATTCCTGAATTAAGATATCCACCAAATAATTGTGATAATAATTGCAAAATACACGCCCATTCAGGAGCCATTGCTCGTAACGGTCGTTACTTAGTCGCGCGTCACCGTCCATTGTTTGGTGAAAACTCCCTAAATGTTTAACAATTCAATTTTGTAGAAGATGTACCGCTATCAAAACTTCGCTAATTGACACCAGTGATATTTGCAAATTAGGGCCCTTTTTGACAATTTGAAACTCTCACAACAATAGCCATTTATTTTTATGGTCGAATTTGTTTGCATCGGGGTAAGAGGGACTGAAAATTGTCTTCATGGAAACGCACTATATCTGATATTTACGTCTGTAAATCGTGTATTTCGTGATTTTTTTTACAAAAAAAATTTGTTTACGAGTACTCGAGTAGTTATTTGGTACTCGGTTACTCGGACCATCGATGGAGTACTCTGGTACTCGTCGCCATCCCTTAAGAAAACATTTACCACACTATCGAAATATTCAGTTTTGATTTTGGAGTCTTAAACTCTGACTCAACCGTTTTTCAAGATGGGCGAACGGTATATGCATATGGCATTCAATCAAGATTCAACATATTTATTAAGTAATTTGAACACAATCATATTCTCATTATTTGCATGATCAAAATATAATTCAATTTTACATACACAATGATAACACAATAGGTTTGAATGTGAGGCAAGACAAATAAAATATGATCACTATCAGTATTGTACACATTCAATCTGTATTAAATAGTGTTAAAATTACCATTGATGATGGACAAACAAGCATTAAGCAAAGTTTTAAGATTATATTCGACACGAAAAGAGACATATCATATGACAAGCATGTACTTTGCAAACAATTAAATTGTATGAATATAAATATAACTTAGGTTTTCTTGAGAATATATTTAATAGCATATGGTTCAAAAGCAATATTTCGAACAGAGGAACGAAAGTAGACAAGATTTTAAAGGCACAATAATATTCACTGAAATGCTCAGAACAAGTGTATATAAAATGTAATTTTATGAATTTTACAAAGGAATTCAATTCAGAATTCGGAAATAAAAGAGATTGAACGATTGAAATTAAGATTAGTCAGAAAAAAATGTTTTACTGAAAAACTTATTGAATAAAACAAACGCAATAACGGTTTATATGTTAGCGCAATACAATGTAATGGAGGTCTAACAAAATATTCCCTGCAGATATTAAAAGAATTAATAATGATTAATATATAAAAATACTTAAGAAACAGACCTGTCAACTTTTGGCCTGTTCAATGTTGCAGACATGCAGTCATGCAGACAATCTTTCTTATTATACTTCCCATAAAGTTTAATACAGTAAAGCAGATTTTTTTGTGATTCCTATTTCAATCAGAAACGTCGGTTATTAAGACTTAGTGTTGTTGTTTTTATTGTAAGTTTGAATTGTTTACATATATATATAAATATATATTTTCTGATCAATCTTGGAAACCGTACATGTAGTTTTTTGTATATCCTAAAGGCATAATTGGT
This sequence comes from Mya arenaria, assembly GCF_026914265.1. Taxonomy (NCBI): domain Eukaryota; kingdom Metazoa; phylum Mollusca; class Bivalvia; order Myida; family Myidae; genus Mya; species Mya arenaria. Next base: position 53,022,753 of record NC_069122.1, on the reverse strand, counting down.
CGCCTTATTTAAGAAGGCTCAAAGGACATCAACTGAATTTCTGTTAATATAAATTATCCATGGGATTTATTTCAATGCACGAATGCAGTTATTTGGGCAGTTACTTTTATGTATCGTGTTGCGAGCCCATAGTGCATGTTGTTAAGAAATTATAGCACAAGAGACAAAGTTTTCTCACCCCACATATGTCACACCATATGAAAATTCACACAAGCAATACCAGCATGAAATTTTGAAGAATCAAAAAGTAAATGTTGTTAAATAGCAGACAACTTAAATGCACAGTTTATACCGTTTGTGTTGACAATTGATCTATGACATTTGATATAATGCATAAATTCAATGCTTTGTATTCAATGTATATTTGTATAATAATACTTTTATATCACACATTCCCCGTTCATTTGTTAAGAGTGCAGGTTCTATACAAATTATGCAAGTATCGGCACCCGCTTCGAAAGATGCATTGCGTTTTCGAAATCTATATTTGAACTCCAATGGCATTTATATTTTCGAAACCTTATATTTGCTCACGTTTTTGAGATTTGTCAAATAAACAAGATGTTTCGATTATCTAAGTAGTTCGTGAGTAGGATTGATAATATGATATGCAAACAATTATTTTACTATATTTCCAGTATCATTTTTCTTTATCATCTAGGAAAGTAAGTCAATGAAAATTCTACATCGATAAACTCAGGGTGTCAACTTTTAACGTTACTTAATTACAAGGTCGATGGAATCCGCCAAGAAACTCCGATAACTAGCGGAAGAAAGAGGAACAGTCTGAGCCGTGTGCTGAGTAAGGCAATTCATAGGATAGCATGGACCATTCATTATTGATATATGTCTAATGTGAAATCATTTAAAATGCGTTCATTATCAGCTCATCAACTATTAATTGAATGCAAGTCAATGAGAATACAACGTTTGTATACGCCAAGTGTGAAATGTTTCTTAAGTTAAGCCGAAGATAGGATTAAAGGGCTGATAATTTAATACAATGTCGACGAGATTGGCCAGGAATCTCCTATACCTAGTGTAGATTCGCCTGATGATAGAGGAAATACTTAAAACAGTCTGCGATATGCAACGTGTGTGAGTGGTTTTATAGGCGCTAGGAATTATTTTTTAGTGTTTGATGTTGAATATAACTGTATGGATTCAACATTTGTCACTTTCTGGGTGTGTGTATATTTAACTTAAACATTTCGATGCAATTTGAAATAACTGTATGCCATCCAACGCAGGACAAAAACAAGTACAGTAAAGGGACTGGACGAAATATCTTGTTTTTATTGTTTATGATTTTACATAAACATCAGTGCTGTAAAGGACAAAGCGTGTGTCATTGATTGTTCAAGGTAAACATTGTGAACTATAAAACTGTTAAATGAGAAATAAACAATCCAAACGTTCTAGAATTACTTGAAGCACGATTTAATTAAACGCATGTCCAGCACATCGAAGACACAGCCTTGCATTATAACAGTTTGAATTTATTAGTGAATTATATCTGTCTAGAAATATGTGTGCATCAGAAAATTGATGGTCAAAAATGTAAAAACAATATTCCTGAAATTGATAGACTTTTATTGTGGTTTGTTTACTCTTGGTGCATTTTGAATGAATTAGTTTAAAATTATTAATCTGGAATAACAACATTATTTGGTTTGATCTTTAAACGAACACATTTGGAAATGGATTTTGAAAAAGCAGACGTTAGTTACACTGGCTCGGATATTCGTTTACATGACGAAATAGAACAAGGATCGTTATCACAGGTTAAGATGTATCACAGACTTATGCACGACAACAAGAAACTCATTTATGAGATCAAAGTTGGAATTATATCTGTCATCGGAAGTATTATTATGCTAGTGTTTCTCGTGTTTATAGCGATTCAGTTCAAAAGAAGGTCGTCTAAACTTTACCACAGCTACATTAAAAACCAGAGATCGGAAAATAAACCTAGAAACAGATTTAATGATACCACGAAAAACCTATTAAGAGCAAAGAGTCGTCAAATAAGTATTTTGTCCAGCACAAACGATGAGGAGTGTTTTGTCTGACAGCTAGAATATTATTCGGGTCGATTTTTGTACACTTGCTATGCAATAATCGTTTAACAGTACTTCATGCATATATACCCCCTGGACAAATCATTAAAAAATGGCATGTGGCAGTAGCATTTGATGTTCTTGCCTTGATTATTTCCCTTTACCATATTTTGTTTGGTATTTTAATGTTTGTTATGCACTGCATTCTTTCGAACAAAAACATTTATTTATTGATGGAAATAATTTAATTGATCTTCATTATATGTACATATTATTTATTTTTAGCATTTTTATCATTTTTATCAATACAATACTAATTAATTACTTTTAATACTTTTAATTTAAATTCATTTATATACCTACCAGGCTAAAATTCTAGATCATACGTTTAAGAAAATAAAGCAAGGTGTAAAACCGGGCTGAATTTAAATGACGGCAAATATTAAAGACATTTCTAAAATATTGTTTATGTTTATATTGTTTTGCTATCCAAACGGCATATTTTTATAATATTTGGACCAGCAAAACCAGTAAGAATTAATACTATGTAGTAAACCTTTTAATGATCATCATAAATTCATGACTATGTGTAATTGATATTCTAACGATATTTGAAACTTATGAGCTATAATAAATTACAACTTCAATCAATGGTGAGCACATGTTTTCTTGTTTTCAAACTCATGTTGGTTAAAATGTTATGTGTTTATAAATATACCTACTTTTTTATATTTAGATTATTTGATTCTTTATTCTTTTTTTTTCCAAAGTAAATGTTTCTGATGTAAATGTTTAAGGCGAACTATCAAGCACCTTGTTCTATAGTAGGGCATACTATTTAGCAAACAAAGCACTTTCAGATAAGCACTTTGTTAAAAATCGATGTTGATTCAACAATATAATTCAACTCTTTTTTCAAATTCAGGCAAATGATTGTTTGGAGTTGATTCTAAAAAGCGTGATAATCATAACGCCATGACTTCATTTCAAAATCAACACAGGAAAATGAATGTTACGTTACTTTTATTCAACAACATACAATGACATTAACAAAAATGAAACTATAGCTAAAATAACAGCACTGAAATGAACTGATAATTCACCGAAAATTATAAATGAAACACTATTATATTAATGAAAATGATTGTGGCTGAAGTATTGAATTTAAATTTATATGTACCTAATTATATTGATATGTTCAATCATATGCGTTTATTGTTGTATAAAAACGATATGTAAAAGGATCTCGACCAACATACGTTATACGACCGCGTTTAGTAACTATAGATCGTAAACATGATTGTATAGTTCACAATGTTATAACGAAAGCATAACCTATCATGCAATAATAAATTGATTTTGTTTATAGCTGAATTTGAAATAGTGTCCAACTTATGTTAAACGTAGAAATCATTCATTATTGTGAATATCACATTTTCAGTTGATACTAAATGGAAGCAGGAAAGATTCATTCTATTCAGAAAATGGTTCAATAATGGCAACAGCAAACCATTTTATTCATTTATCTAAAAAATATCTCCTGTAAGTGTACATATTCAATTCGTGAAACATAATAATATCAAAACAACTTATAGCATACATAATATATTCCGATTTAACTATCAAATGGTTGAACCCTGTTGCAAGAGATATTGACATTCAGAAACGTTATAATGATGTCCACAGACAATAACCGTTTATGACAGCAATTACAGTAAAAAGACTTAAATAATTTGACCTAATTAATAAAACCAGGGATCACAAAAGCTCGTCTCTGTTCAACAAACGTGGTGATCCGACCTGAAAACTTGTTCGTTCAATACTAGTAACAATACGGCTAACGACCAATTATGTTTTAATATCAATCAAAATCATATTAGCCGAAAGCTTTAATCAACACCCGATATACTGTATTTGAAGAATAAAGCAGCTGGTGGAAATTGTTTCAGATACAACGGGACCATCAATCAATTTGTATTGCAGTATTCTGTATTTCATCTGCTTTGTAATAGCTATTCTGCCGCCAGGGAATTTTTCAAGGAAATTGGTTTTCTTTTTGTACTCAATAATTTATAGAACATGTGCAAATTCTAAACAAAGATGATCTGTTTATGGTCATCAATAGAGCCATGATCAACTCGATTCATTGGAGTATGCGCGAAAGTTGCCAACTGTTGAAACTATAAAAAATATGAGAATTTGACATTTCTTGACTATTTGATGATTGTTCAGTCTGTTTTACGGTGTTCGTATTTGTAAATATGGTGTTACTCGATTGTGTCCCTACTTCATTTTTATCACGGATCTTCCCTTTTTCTAGCGAAATCGCCTTGCATCAAATGCTGTAATAAGTTTTTTAAATGACAAAACGATGTTACATTAGAAACCCATCAAAATAGTTAACATCATGCTCGTATATGCACTTCTGATGGCCTGGAGATGTTCATGTACAACCTTTGAAACATAACAAAAGATGGAGACCAAAATTATTGCGACAAATTAACAAGATAGGTCACATTAATGTGTATTGGAATACTTTTTTGTCCTTGGCAATTCTATTATTTATACCATTACTGACAAATTTGTCTGAATCGATTGCTCAGTTATCATGAATATATTTGAGTCGAAACAATATCGTCCTGCACTTATCGGGAGGCTTGAATAATATCATGTCGTTCATAATGAGAGCCAATGACACATCCACAATGGTCCTAGTTGATTATAAATTCTCAAGGGGGCGACGCATCAATTCGTAATACGATGTTTGTTGCTTCATGCATACTGGATTTGTTTTCCGCATATTGGATATACACATCCAAAAGTGTAAAGATATTTCCAGGACCAGAAGCACGAGACAATGCACTTATTATATAAAGCATGTTCCAACATATAATAATGTTCCATGAAACAAGGAATGGTATGGGGTCTTTTTTCCTTTCAGAAACTGAACACTGTATTTTATCATTTTACTTGTGCCGAAGTCAACCACCAATTTTTCCATCAAAAACCTGACAATAAATCTATCAAAAAACCATTACATCAACATTTCGAAAATTTCGAAAATGTCGTATATTAAATACACATGCCAAGAAAATTAGAATGTGCTAAGGCCATACTGATGTTTCTCCCAACATCAATACATAGACCTTTAGTTAATATTCATGATGTCTGTTTACATATTATGATAAATAGACAGCGATGCATTATCTATAACAGGAAATAAGTTATTCATGCAGTTGCAAATAATGCTCTTAATTATTCAATAACAAAGACAACGGACATTTATAATTGAAAACAACAATATAGCGGATAACCATTGGCGGACATCTTGCCAGACCGATACATGTTATATAACCAATCCCACAAATTTGTTTTTTAAGCTGATGTTTGGACTCACGAAAACAGCTCGTTAAGAAAAATACAGGAGGTTGTCCATTCTAAGTGTTAATGGAATTATCTTTGTTTTTATGCTCCTGTCAATAGTTGTGTTAAAGGTACGTTATATATCATCATCATCTCATCATACTCATACGATAAGTTATTGGTGATACGTCTACGAATTATGAACACTGGTAAAGGAATCATAAGGTAATTAAATGTAAACCTTAATATTACCTTGAAATATATTCGTAAAGTTGGCAGACTTGCTGCGCATGCCTGGCAGTGTGAAGTTTGCAGCCTGACAGCTTGGCAGCGTGATTTGGCTGTCTTGGACCTTGTCATGTGAAGTTTATTGCATTTGTTCATCTAGTATTGTCTTTCCTTTGGAAAAGCCTAGATGGCGTGAAATATGTGTGTCATCATATCACTAACAACAACTTCCAAGAAGCAAAAATACTTTTTAATGGGATTTTCGAGATATATCGAAATTGATTGACTAAGTTCTAAATTATTTTTCGGACTTTGTTGCTGGGATCGTCTCTATTTGCCATGGGAGATCACTGTGTTTAAGTTTGTAATTGAATAAAGAATTCATCTTGAAATTATCGTACTGAAATTATCTTGACACTGTCACGTTAAATAAAATAGTTTACAGGTACTTCTCTGACACAAACCATTCATATGCATCCATCCATATTGTATTCCGTTAACATATTGGGTGATAGCATAGACAGACAAAAATAGATGAAATAAACACCTATAGCTGCTGGGAATTGCTATCACGTTATAAATGCATCCTGGTCCTAAATAAGGCCATCACAGCAATTTCGTTATATGTTGCAGAAAATGCCTTTCTTATAAATAATCAATCAACATAACATTGGTCACTGGCATTTGCATTCCTTAGGGCCAGGATGACTTTGAATCCCTCAACTTTTGATTAAACTATCAGTGGCAAAGCTGATGAAAGTGGTCACTTAGCAAATATTAAAATGCAGGTACTTAACAAGTTCATGGTAGATGAATGACTTATAGACTTCCGGAAGCAGTTTAATTTTAATTGGTCTTCAAATTAAGTTTAGACAAAATTGTGCAACGGGGTCTACTATGACCTTACGGAACAATGTAGAGGACCAATTGTCAGAATTATTCAGATGATTATTTAACAGCAACGAATGGGTCCACCATTACGGAAGAAATTTCCTATGAAACATAACATATGACAGTTCATCATGGAGGAAAGAGATCGGTCGAAAGCACACTCCAGGGGCGTATCCAGGATTTAACGTAAGCGGAGGCGCAACTTAGGGGTGCAACATTTTGACATGCGTCCCTACCTAGAAATCGAATCTTTTGTGTTAAAAATGTTGGCATGGGGATTTAGGGCTACCAATCCCCCAAAGAAAATATTAAAAATTTCTAGTCTGAAAAGATTCAGTTTGGTCGTATGTTGTACTTTTTTCCTCCAATATAAAATAAAAGATGAACATGGATTTTAGGTGTGGGGGTCCGTAAGTGCACTCTACGTCCAAATAATGAATAATGAATGCAGCTGTCCAGGGACCAGTTTCTCGAAACTTCTTTCGTCCCTTATTACAGTATTAAGCTAACCGCACTATTTTTCTTTGTTGTTAATTAATATTATATCAAATTCAATAAGAGTTATTAGACTTTAAATAGGAAGTACTGTTATCGCAATAAACCATATTGAATTTATTAAAATCACGTTTGTGTTCTGTCTTATTGAAATACGCTACTTAATATTTATGCGAAAAGCTACAGAAAAAAGCTCGGTAGCATAAAGTTTAAACATAAACCAAGTTCAATGGCACTGGGTAAACGCCAAAGGCATAGAACATAAAATCACAAACAAGAAACATGGAAGAACAGCACAAACTCCACAAGCAGCACAGTGGATATATATTGTATATACAAAACTATGTATGTTTATCAAGGATTGTTACCGCATTAGAACGGTCAGTAAAATGTAAATTTACTGGGGGTTTAAACCAGTTTGTGAGCACAACCTTACTCTTATCCAAACAATCCTGAATAAAGTAAAAACGTAAAAGGTAAATCCGATCAAATTATCATTCTATTTGCATAAACTTGAGGAAAGCCTATTAAGCGTTAGAAGTTTCGAGAAATTGGGGCTAGTGGATTTGAAACTGTTCATTTAAACCATTGGAAGGTTCAACAGTGCAAATGGTTCCGACGGACCAGACATAAAATACGTAAACGAGTTACGTTCCGCCACAAAACATAAATATTATCCTTCTTGTCATATATGTACTTGGGATATATGATATTCAAAATGGTCAAAGGAAGTTTCGAGAAATTGGGGCAGTGCATTTGAAACTGTTCATTTAAACCATTGGAAGGTTCAACAGTGCAAATGGTTCCGACGGACCAGACATAAAATACGTAAACGAGTTACGTACCGCCACAAAACATAAATATTATCCTTCTTGTCATATATGTACTTGAGATATATGATATTCAAAATGGTCAAAGGAATTAAGTTAAAATTGTAAGTGCGAATCATATGAATGTATTTTATAGTGTTATTGGGAAGCGTGTGAAGAGCAGAGCTTATCCCGCATGATTAAGCGAATCACACATAACAATTTTCATCTTTGATCACACAAAAGGTTGTTTTTTTAATTTGGTACTCAACATAAAATAAGTGATATATTTTGATAACTTATGACGGACGTTTTCATGAACATACAAAACCACGTCCTCTGGCTTCCAAACATTTTGAAAAACCACAATGATTACAATAATTCTTGAAAAGGATATCAATGGAACCTTTTTTTTGTCAGAAATAAGGGGGATATTACCAAAGAGCAGCTTGCTAACAAACTTATGGTTCTAACTTATATATTCGACTTAAAATATCGCACGATCGACCAAAATAAAACAATGATGTGAACTATGTTCATGATTGTTGAATAAATGGCCAGGATCATTCAAACATAGAATCTGGTCAAATGTCAACCATTGTTGTACACACGTTTTAGAGTAGGCACCAAAAGCAGTGTAACCTAGACCCTTGGAAAATAACAAAATCTGAGAAACTAACATCCCAAAAAGGTAGGTATGTTCATAGTAATTTCATTTGAATTTTAACTTATCTGAAATGGTTTTGATCTAATTTGGTTCATGTAGCTTATTCTTGCTTTAACATGTACGCATTTAGGTCGGACAATGCATTTAACGTAACTTAAAAATAATGACACAACGGTTATCTATATTAACGAAACATAACAATTAAGGCTTTCTTTCACTGTTTCTTTTAATATATAACTGTTTGCTAGATGTAAGGCTGAAAACTAGTCAACCGGCCACGTGTAATTTCTGACATTTCTTACGTGGCAATTTCAATGCAATACCCACTTACATTGATAAATGATTTATTTATATTTAGTTTGATATACCGTGTCTGTGTTCTTTATTGTATGTCTGTAATATGGCTTTGGATTTCAGTGCTACAAAAGCATATGTTTGTCTATTAGAATTATTTGCTTGTTGTTGTTGTTTTTTAGCTCAAATGAATTCTATATCCAACGGGGGTTTTAATGAGTAAAACACAGTATCACAAACTGTGATATCAACTTCAAAATCAAAATCGAATAACGTTATTACATTGCTGTATTGATAAAATAGAATGTCACCCAAGGGATCAACGATCAAACTGAATTTGTGTCTGCTTACCAGTCGTTTAATTGAACTGCGTAACAAGATGACTGACTACCCTGATGATGAACATGATGGTTCTAGCCAACCAAGGTGCAATCAAAAATATTATACATTTCTAAACAATATACTTGCTCATCTACCAAAGTCGCTGTATATTTACAAACTGATTCAAATGTGCAACGGAAACGATGATGACATTTGTTTGTACCGTAGCATACGGCATAAAAGAGCCCAAGAAATACCAAACTGCCCAAACGGTACCCTAATGAGTCGACGAACAACAGAAAACGAAAAGAGCTGCTCAAAATACGCAAAAGACTGTTATGCTCTCCAAAACTTCATAAACAACAAAGATGCAAAATGCCTTCCCGAGACATTTAATAAAAACAAATTATATTCAAAGCCAAAAGACACAAACACTAAAGAATCAACCTCTATACTCTTACAAAGTGAAGTAGCAACAATTATGACCAAAGCGAGTCTTTTAACCCAACAGATCAGCGAACTCGTTTTCTCAAAGGCCGCTCAGACAGAAACTACAAAAAGGCTCACAAATGACCTTGCTGAAATGAAAGCATATTGTGCAAACCTTGTCGAAGCCACAAACAGGACTCTTAATTATCATATGCATCTTATACAGCACCTCAAAAGTGAGGTCGATACCCTTAAAAAGAACTCATGTACACCTCATACACATTATTTTGAAGACAACGTGAACACAAGCAATGCCAAACAAAGCATTGCGGAGCCCCAAACCATCGTTAATAGCCCAGGAAGTGGAAATACCTCCAAGACAAGAGCCATAAAGGATTCGCCACAGGAAAACGCCCAACTTGTTACCTCACAGGAACTTTTGTATGCGACAGTCCTAAAAATGCCTTCTGACGACGTAGCTTCTGAGAAAATAGCCGTTCGTGTCACTATGCGACTTCCCACTGAAAACTTTACAAATCAGATGAAAAATACACGGAAAGGCAACAGACAAACACACAAAAATAATTACCTGGAAGCTCAAGCCATACAGGAACAGAACTTTGGCAGAGTCCAGTCTGGACACATACCTCCGCCAGAGCGCGTGTGGACCAAACCGGAAGCTCCACTCTTTGAAAATATACAATCAGGACATTCAGGACGGGTCAACCATAATACCTCAATCCCACCAACAGAACCCGTATTTGAGAGCGTCCGGTCGGGGCCCACACGACGGTTTTATGTAGGAGATATTTCGGATAACTAAAATCGCGCAGGCCTCATGCAATTTTTCACAGAAACAAAAGAATACATCCTGCTGGGGTCAGGCTTATCGACACTAAGCGGGGCAGTCTTGATGCTAAAGTAACACTCTACCAAGATGACTGGGAAGTAGTTGAAAACAAGCGATTCTGGCCGAGTAGAATGTAATGTCGGCGTTGGTATTCCGAGAATGAGTGGAAATCTCTATTTTATACGACAGCCGAAAGAGAAAATGGACAAACGTGCACGGTATACTAATGTTTGCCACAGCGTTTACGTTAATGATTTATAACCTTATCCTAACAATGTCTATTTACGAAACTACATCATCCACCTGCCAAATTCTCAATTGGAATGTTAGAGGTGCAATGTCCTCTGCTGCAAGTTTATGCTACCTTCTTGATAAACACTCTATTGATATAGCGATTGTTACCGAACACAAATTGATGGAAAAATCCAAGATATTTCTCAATTCAATCCATAATGGCTATACAGCAATGACAGTGTGTGAATAAAACACGGCCTCAAAATTAAAATGCGGAAAAGTGGGAGTCAGTATTATGTATACGAAGGCACATTCGTTCACTGCAAAAGAAATTAGCTTACAGGGATGCAGTAAAATATATGGCCTAAAAGTATTCGGCGAAAACGCATTACCGGTATTTATATTCGCTGTCTACATGCCGTCTGTAAATTATGACATTCAAGATTATATAGAGTGCCTGGACCACATTCAAGGTCTTCTTAATAGATACACGTCTGAAGGCATCGTCATCTTCGGGGGGGACGTGAATGCTGACGTCATTTCCGACATTCACCAAGGCAGCAACTCACGTACACAGGTACTTAAACAGTTTCTGCATAAAAACTGTATGTCCTCTGTCCAGTTTAATAACGATAATGCATACACATTTAAACCAACGCTTAAACGCTAAGATTACTTTCTCATCGGCCCATGGCAAAAGGACGTATTTGAAAAGTGTGACGTCATCACAGACGAATGCTGTGTCGTGTCTGACCAACTACCACAACGCACAGCAATTAATATTCCACTGACGCATTTTGAGGTCAACAGTGTAAGCCTTATTGCATGTGCATGGAATAAATGTTCTCCTTGTCAACTAACAAACTACTCAGACTTGTTAGACGCATATTTGAAATGTCTAGGTATAACAAACTTTCAAGTGAATGAAATCAATATCGAAATACTTTATGGTCATATAATCAAATCAATAGAACGGGCATCACAGGCGCTACCCCGGAACAAATTTAACAAACATGCAAAGCCATATTGGAACCACGCCGTCAAAGCAGCCCATACCAATCAGCGGAACGCAAGAAAATAACTCTTAGCGAACGGCAACATACGATTCAAAGGCAATTTATTTTTTGACAAATACAAAAAATTCAAGCGAATATTAAGACAAACTCAAAGATCAGCGATAGCCATTTGCAACGAACAATATTTTACAAAGAGCTTAATGATACGGCCGCATGCGACCTGCGTCTATTTTGGCATATGATACGCATGAAACAAAACAAAGAAAAGGAAACTATAAATGAAATTGAAACCATGGGTATAACAGTGCGCAAACCCAATGAAATATCCATGGCGTTTAGCAATTATTACGGAAACGTATTTCGTCCGAAAAAAACAGACAATCTTAACACACACTTCCACACAGAACTGCACAAACTTCAAAGTTTCTTGAGCTCGGGCGACCGCACTACTGACAATATACTGGACTGCGACGTAACCGCTGAAGAAATTGAAACATTGTTACGTAATCTTATAAAGGGAAAGTCCGGCGGTCATGATAAAGTTGTAAATGAACATCTTTTCTATGGAGGAACAACTATTCGCATGTATCTACAAACACTCTTTACAATGATTCTAACAAAGTCATACGTTCCAAAAGACTGTAAAATGGGCATTATCGTACCTGTTCATAAAGCAAATAAGCCAAAGAATGAATGCAAAAGTTACAGACCGATAACGCAGTTGTATACAAATGTATTTTTACATTATCATTTGGTCAAATGTCCAAGGCAAAGATATTCCAAACCCTCAACAAAACGCTTATCAGCGTGATCTTGGCTCATTAACGGTCTCCTTTAATTTGCAAGAAACAATAGCCTCAAATGCAGAATATTGATCACCGTCTCATGTCCCTGCTGGACACTTCCGGTTCCTTTGATAATGTTCTTCACGCAGCACTGTTTGTTAAGTTGCACGAATTTGGTATCCGTGGTAAGACATAACGTACCTTGATAAACTGTTATACGGATATAGAAAGTATCTTTGTTGCAAACGGCGTACCCTCACCTCCATTTCCGGTCCTCCAAGGCGTCACTTCAGGCCCAGATCAACATTGTTACAGAGTATGCCAATAAATGGGGTTACAAACTTAATGAATCGAAATGTGCCTATCTAGTATTCAGGGAAAGCAAATGCTGTAATGACAATGTACTGATTAACGAAACTGTGCTTCGCTCATCAAAAAGTGTAACTCACGTAGGACTTGTTCTCCATAAATCGTCCAAATGCAGCTTTGCTGTTGAAGCAAGAGCAAGAAAAGGACGAGCCTCAATATTTTCCTTTAAGATTCGAACTTCGACGTTAACCCTCTAGTTCTATCCGATTTAGTGCAAAAGATTGCTGTTCCATCACTGTTATATGGGGCGGGGTTATGGTAAACTCTTACGCAAATTGACATTCTGAAAATAGAATGCGTCTTAAGGCTCGCAGCGAAAATGTGCCAAAATATGCCCTCACGAACTCTTACTGACGTGGCACTGGGGCTTCTTGGCTGGTACCCAATGATAATCCATATTGACAGAAGAAAACTAATGTTCTTCCATAAACTTTGCTGCATGAAAACACATAACTTAACCAAGCAAATAGTTGACTATAGACTCAATTTATTCCTGATACGCAATACCATCGGCCAACGAGGTGTAATACCAGATCTCTACAACATCATCAAGAAGTATGGCCTGTTAGAATACCTAACTTTATACAAGGATACCTCGTCTCTCCCGCCCAAATCAGCCTGGAAACGTCTTGTCAATAGCCGTGTGGTTGAATATCACAAACAACATTGGCTTACCCGCATCGATTGCGATCCGGACTATGACCGTTTTAAAGTGGTCTATCTTCTTATACGCAGAACCGCTATTTGGGCCGCCGCCGAATCCTCCGTCGAACTATACAACGCCACAGTTGTTGTGCGGTTCCTGACGGACACACGTGTCCAGAATCGAACTATTTGCAGACATTGTCAAACAGAGACAGATGACATTCGAGTTCACTATATTGCCATGTGTACAATTTCTAATGAGGCCAGAAACAAAATTCTTAACTGCTTTCCCTCATTACGTCCAACAACAACGCAAGACTTTGTTACGCATCTATTATGTGAACAGACATTAAATACATTGGGACATAGCGAAGAAAGAACATACATCAATGACGTATGCAATTTTTTAGCTGCTTCTCTTTGTAAAATAATTGAGTGACGCAACCCTAAGCAACCCAAAGCGATTTAACCTTAGGGCATAATTATTTTCGGCTTATTCAAATAACTGTAACCACGTTATAACGTTACTCTGTTATAATTTTCAGATTTCTTTTCTTCTTCTACGTTATTCTTTCATATTTATTTATTTATTATTATTATTATTATTATTATTATTATTATTATTATTATTATTATTATTATTGTATCTTTTTCCGTTGTTTTATAACAATTTCACGCTACCATATATAAACATCTTATATAACTCATAAATTGCATTTATTTAGTTCTGTATATATATAACTTGTCATGACATGTTTGTGTTGATGTATATATTGTATAATTGTGATTGTTCAAAATATTGTATATGTTGAAATCACCCTTGGGTGGAAATAAAGAGAATATAACACCCTGTCTTGCACAGGCTTAATTGAAATTCTACAAGACAACATAACTATTTCAATAGCTTAATTTGTAATGTTGGGGTCATCGCTTTGGTACGGTCAGTAAAATTAAGAAATTACCGGTTAGCGTTCACCTATGCCACTCGACTGTTAGTAAACCCGAAGCTCAAATGAAGTAAAAAAATGATTAGGATTTTAAAAAGTTAATTAAAGAAAATAAATGCTACGTGTTTTTATTAAGCAATCTATATCGACCGTAAAAACAAAACAAAAAAAAACGATATCTGTAGCTAAAATACCAACTGTCCACTGAACTAGCATGACACTTCACCTAAAATCAAAAAAGAAAGACTATAGACAATTTACATCAAAATTAACAAAAACTATTGTGGCTGGAATTAATTTGTTTGACAGATAATTAGTGTTCGTCCCAATTCTTGAAGGTTATTAAATTGATGAAAATATATTCATTAAAGAGTTCTTGGGTGGATTGCGCGTCTTGAGAAGAATATTGAAAGACATTTAAAAATGGCTGAAACGCTTGTACCGGAAATCGTTTTTATCCGTACCGAAACAGAATTTTGGCTAGAAAAAGCGCGTTTTTTTAGGAACAACTTTCAGACAAAAGTAGTACCGTAAAGATATTACCAGTTTGCACAGAAATATCAATATATCGAACGCTTGTGAACAATAGAAAAAGGGAATTATTCAGGAATTTAGTGTGCGTATGTGATAGATAAATATACACTTATCAATCCCAGGTACAACCTTGATTAAGGTCTTTCACTTAATGTAAAAAAGAACAATTCGGCTAAAATTTGGTATACGATCGTGTTCAAAAACTATAGATTGTAAAACTAATTCTATCGAATTTACAATGATTATAACGAAAGTGAAAACTGATTTTGTTGATAGCTAAATGTGCGATAGTTACGAACTAATTGTAAACGAAGTAATCATACGATAAAGTTGATTCCACATGTTCAGTTTGTTTAAGGATGGAAACTGGACTGATCCATTTCATTCATAGTGGTACACTCAAGGTGCAGTTAGCCATTTTATTTATTATTTCTTCAAATAATATATCCTGTCAGAGCCACATAAATTTCCGCGAAACCTAATATTATCAAATCAACTTAAAATGTTCATGATCAGATTCAGATTTAACCGTTAAATGAAGAAAACATGTTGCTTAAGATCTTTACATTTGGAAACAATGCCTAATGATGTCTTTCACAGACAGTAGACGTTTGAGATTTCAAATAAAATAAAAAAGAGTCTTAATTAGTTATAAGAAAATGGCCTTTGATATTGTGTGGCCTAATCAATTAAAGCAGGAGTTACCAAATAGACGTCTCTGATCAACCAACGTGGATTGTATCCGATCTGAAATAATGTTCGTTCAATACTGGTAACAATAAGCCAAACGACCAATTATGTTTTAATATCAATCAGATTCATTATATACGATAGCTTCATTTAACACCTTAGATTTTCTATTTTAATTATAAGGCAGCTGCTGGAAATTGTTTCAGAAACAACGGGGCTATCAATCAATTTGTATCGTGGTATTCTGTATTTCATCTGCTTACTAATAGCTATTATGCCGCCAGGGATTTTTTCATGGAAATTGGTTTTCTTATTGGTTCTCAATTATTTACAGCACATGTGCAACTTCTAAAAATGGCCTGTTTAAGATCATCAACAGAGGCATGACCAACTCGGTTTGTTGGAGAATGCCACAAAGCTGGCAACTGTTGAAAATATATAAAAAATAAGAAAATATCATTTTGACATGTTGATGATTGTTAAGTATGTCTGTAGTGTTTGTTTTTTGTAAATGTGGTGTTAATTCGTTTGTGTCTCAAGTTCATTGTTGGCACGACCCTTTACTTGCGCCCATTAAAAAATCATGTTTTGTTTAATTTTCGACTAGAAGTGAAATCGTCTTGCTCCATTGTCTTCAAAAAAGAAGCGAGTCGTTTATTTTTATAATGACAAAACGATGTTTTGGATACATTAGGAACTCATCAACAGATCCAAAATTATGTTCGTATATGCAATTTTGATGGCTAGTAGATATCAATGTACAACCTTAGACACACCGGAATGATAAAAACCAGAAATTATTGTGAGCAATTAATTATGAATGTTATGTCGTTCATAATGATAGCCAAGGCTGATAATGATACATTCACAATGGTCCTATTGGATAATAAATGTCAAAAGGAAGCGATGCATCATTTGGTTATACATTTTTGTTGCGTCATGAATACTGGCCTTTTTCCGCATATATGATATAAGTTTTCAAAAGTTTGAAGATATATTTCCAGGACCAGAAGCAAAAGATAATACTCTGACTATATTAAGCAAGGAACTGCATATAATACTGTCTCAAGAAATAAGGAATGATATGGGTGGATTTATTTAGAAATTGAACACTGTATCTTATAATTTTAACTTTAACACACATTTGTCATCAAAACTTTTACCATAAATCAATTAAAAATTAGTTGAATCAGCATTTCGAAAATATCAAATATTAAATACACATGCCACGTAAGAATTTAAATGTGACTAGGCCATCCTGATATTTTTCTTCCGACATAACGCGTTTCAGTTTGGGCGCTGCCAGCCATTTCATTTTAGATGAGCAAACTTTTTATATCACTTCTTGCAACAAATACATATCAATATCAATATTTAAACTCATCTGAACGTTTAAGTATTCAAAGCTAGGTACTGATCCTACCCGTAAATGAAGGACAGATACAGGATGATGTAGCAGTTGATGACATTTCCAAAGTTATGTTAACTCTTCAAAAGTCAAACATTTGACAAAACCACTCGGGAAAGGCTTTATCACTACGAGTTAGGAGCATCCAAATTGAGTCTGCCGTAATTATTCCATTCTCATAATTAATCATAAACTATTAAAGAATATATCATATCTGCTGAAACGGGTTGAACATGTTCTAAGGGTTATTTGTCAAAATTAAGCTAAGAAAAATAATTCGGTTTATACTTTATGTACATCTATTAGGGACTTGATTGGAAGAAGACACATCAGGTTTACGTTTAATTGTTAGTTGTTCTAGACCTGTTTTGCGTTTTATGTCTTTGGCGTTTACCCAGTGCCATTAAGCCGGGTTTATGTTTAGACTTTTTGCTACTGAGCTTGTTTCTGTAGGTTTTCACATAAGTACTGCTATTAGGTCCAGTAAATTTTCATTGTCGACGAGATCTGCTTTTTTGATTTTCTAATAGAAACACAACTGGGCAACATTAATGAAACTGACACCAAAAATGGTTCACATACAAATGAGTTTAAAGCTTTCTACTGACCAAGGCCCGACTCTTTACAGAATTAAGACATTTTTTTCCCATACATTGGGCACTAGGGTCGAGTGTTTGAACATTGTGTTACTAATGAATAGGTTGTGGTGCTTATGTATTGTTTTAGAGCACTTTCACTTATTGATTTTCAATTCGATTACCAGGCATCAAAAAACATAAAACTCAAAAATACTTACAGGAATAAAATTGTCATACATATGTCAAACACAGAGCAATTCATAAACTGTACTCTTTAATTAGGAAAAAATAACACAAAATCCCAGTGAAACTCTTGCATTGACAGCCACCTGGGTCTGGAAATTTACAGGTTTAATCCCCGACCGCGTCTGACCGAAGAACGTTGAAAATAGTGCTCCCATGAATTGTCATCGGAAATAAAGGGGGGAACTGGTTAAAAGCACAATAATAATATCGTACAAAAATAATATATTAAAAACAAAGCCAGAATATCTTTAACCAAATTGTACCCAAAATGTTCACTGGTATCAAATTAGGTATTTCATCGGAATTTTGTACTTAAACTGGTACATTTTTATACAAAATCCAAAATTTGAATACAAAGATAAATGTTCTCAAAGTTACTAAAGTCTTTCTGAAGTGTTTCTATGGGAATGCATCTGCTGAAATGGACTTATTTTCCCGTTCCTTGTTTCTTTAGGTCTTTACCTTTGCTTCGAAGGGTTGCAATTGTTTAACAAAATTGAGGTAAATGTGCAACCGACGTACTATAGTAAAGAGCATAAAGATGTCTAGAATAAAACACATATTGTATCAATTCGTTGAAAGGACTGTCAAACCAGTACTTTTTATCAAACATGATTTTTTGTTGATTTTATTGATCTGACAAACTGTAATGTATTATGCAAGGTTAAGGCCTTTCAAACGATGAAGAATACACCAATATTAAGAACCCGACAATTGATGCCGAATGCGGGTTTTTTTTTAAATCCACAAAATTCTGATTTGGGCAGCTTAATTTCATTCACAGTATTTGATTCTTTAAATCAACAATTATTTGTTGCAAACTCAAAGCTGCACTCTCACAGATATACCATTTTCAAAACTTTTTTTTTTTTTGTCTTGGAAAGAGCATATTTTAGCCTATTAACTAAATAACTGCAAACCAATGATAAAAGATTGCTGACAAAAAATAGCTAGCAGATTTTCATATTTCCGTTCAAAAAATAATGTTTTATTGCTTTAACCATTTTTAACTGGTTAAGAAAAATGCACAAAACATCAATTTTTGAACTTAGCAATGAAAATATGCGATCTAATTTTTTTGTAAGCAGTCTTGTATGCATGGTTTCCATGGATTTTCGCAAAAATTGGCTCGTTCGAAGCAAAAAATAAAAAGTTATCAAAAGGTTCAATATGTGGGTGGCTAGTCTTTAAAGCTGCACTCTCACAGACTGACCTTCCCGACAATATTTGATTTTTTTGTCTTAGAGTGAGCAAAATTGTGCGTAAATGTGTAAAAACCAAGATAGCTCATATCTGATATATAAATCATTTAAACACTTACCTTTGAAAATTGGTGAGTTATGGTTAAGAGTGTTTCTAATGCTGTAAGAAAAAAAAAACGGCAGTTTTCTGAACAAATGTGATCTGTCCATTTCTGAGTTATCGTGTATTATTGAATTGAAAGCATTGATTCCAGACCGTGACAACAAATAAATAAAAAACTGTCAATCTTTGACATTTTATTCAAATTCCAAATTCTTGCATACTTTTTACATTTCTTCTAGCAACTAATTTTTTAACGTTATGTTTTAAGCTCATTTTTTTTTCGAAATTTCGTTATTCGTTAGTTTAGTGTGTACACCTTGACATTCTAGCCGTTTTGCAAAAAAAAATAACCTTGCTCATAGTTATTACTTAAATATCATTTGAGATATGCATGAAAACACATAACTTAACCAAGCAAATAGTTGACTATAGACTCAATTTATTCCTGATACGCAATACCATCGGCCAACGAGGTGTAATACCAGATCTCTACAACATCATCAAAAAGTATGACCTGTTAGAATACCTAACTTTATACAAGGATACCTCGTCTCTCCCGCCCAAATCAGCCTGGAAACGTCTCGTCAATAGCCGTGTGGTTGAATATCACAAACAACATTGGCTTACCCGCATCGATTGCGATCAGGACTATGACCGTTTTAAAGTGGTTCATTCTCTTATACGCAGAACCGCTATTTGGGCCGCCGCCGAATCCTCCGTCGAACTATACAACGCCACAGTTGTTGTGCGGTTCCTGACGGACACACGTGTCCAGAATCGAACTATTTGCAGACATTGTCAAACAGAGACAGATGACATTCGAGTTCACTATATTGCCATGTGTACAATTTCTAATGAGGCCAGAAACAAAATTCTTAACTGCTTTCCCTCATTACGTCCAACAACAACGCAAGACTTTGTTACGCATCTATTATGTGAACAGACATTACATACATTGGGACATAGCCAAGAAAGAACATACATCAATGACGTATGCAATTTTTAGCTGCTTCTCTTTGTAAAATAATTGAGTGACGCAACCCTAAGCAACCCAAAGCGATTTAACCTTAGGGCATAATTATTTTCGGCTTATTCAAATAACTGTAACCACGTTATAACGTTACTCTGTTATAATTTTCAGATTTCTTTTCTCCTTCTACGTTATTCTTTCATATTTATTATTATTATTATTATTATTATTATTATTATTATTATTATTATTATTATTATTATTATTGTATCTTTTTCCGTTGTTTTATAACAATTTCACGCTACCATATATAAACATCTTTATAACTCATTAGTTGCATTTGTTTAGTTCTGTATATATATAGAACAGAACAGAACAGAACAGAATTTTATTTAGACTTATGCTCATGCATCTCGTCATACACAAAGTATACAAATAATTATTACATACAATTTAACAATACAGTGGTCAACAATCAAAATCTGGAACGATGTCAAAGCAATTTGGAGAATGTTCATTTGAAAAAAAAACATTTAGAAAACATAATTACTATATTAAACAATATAAACAACATAAACTTTAAGTCACTGCAAAAATATTTTAATTATACACGGTCATTAATTAAAAGAGTCCTTCTGTTATTAGCCTGCAATAAATATTTGCACAAATTCACAATAATTGTCTTATTTTGGTTGTTAATTAGTTCAATAAACTTGAACATATTTGGACGACAATAATAGTACCGTTTCAAAAATTGGTTGCGTATATCATTATAACAACTACACTTAATGACAAAGTGGAATTCATCCTCTAGTTCATGTAAGTCACACAATGTACAAAAACGTTCATTTCTTGGAGTTCTATTAGGACCATATCTTTTAGTTTCAATAAACAGATTATGAGATGACATCCGTAATCTAGTTAAGCATTTCCTATTAGTTTTGTTAAACAACATATTTAAATAATCGGCCATTCCAAATTCATTGTGCAGGTGGCTGAACACAGGAATTAGTTTAGAGCTTGTGTTGATATCTCCCCTCCACTTATGTAAAAACACGTCAATAAGACGTTGCTTAAAAAGACATATAAAGGTGTTTGGTTCGTATTTTTCGGGATGGAGCCACACATCTAAAAACCCATTTTCCTCAAGTACGTTCTTGATTTTGTTAGCCCAGGAATTATACCCATTAAGACACAGTTGAACTGATTCCCGATAAAGAGAATTAAGTATAATATTTTTTGAATCTTTGGCCTTAAACCAATATTTTATAATTTGAACATATCTATTAATATATAACGGGTATCGTCCTAACTCCCCATATACTGCTGCTGTACAACTACTTTGTTTAACCCCCAAAATAGACTTACAAAATTTGAGATGGATGCGTTCCACCTCTTTGGACTTAGATAAACCCCATACTGGGCAACCATATGAAAGGATGGAGCCAACAAAAGAATCAAACAGTTGTAATGAGATTTTCGGGGGAACATCGTACTTATTTATATTCTTTAATAATATATGCATGGCTTTTAGTGCCTTTCCGACTACAAATTGGTTATTTAGGACGAACGATCCCGTATAGTTTAAAACCACGCCGAGATAATTAAAATTGTCGACTATTTCAAGGGGTTCATTATTATAATACCAACGTTCGTTGTGTCGCACGGAACCTCTATTACGGAATACAACTACCTTAGTTTTATCGGTATTTACCTCCAATCCCCATATTTTGCAATATTCGCACAGACGATTCAAACTACTTTGTAAATCTTCCACGGAATTTCCTAAAATGACCATATCATCCGCAAACAGAAGTAGCATGATGCATATTTCATATATATCAATACCACAGTCACTACCCTGTTGCAAAAATAGCTCTAAATCTTCCAAAAATAGAGAAAAAAGTATTGGAGAATTATTTTGGCCTTGTCGTAGACCAATAGATATATCAAAGAAATCGGAAAATGAATTACAGTGTTTTACACACGACTTAACTACTGAATACATTGCCTTGAAAATTTTTAGTATTTTTCCGTCCAATCCCATACGGAAAAGTTTAACCCATAGCGCATTCCTATACACGGAATCAAAGGCCTTTTTCAGATCGATAAAGGCACACGGTAAGCGCAATTTTTTAAACAATGCTGATTCAATAAGATTATGTAAGACAAAAATGGCATCCTCTGTACTACTTCCCTTTCTAAATCCAAATTGGGCGTCGGACAAAATATTATTCGTATCAAACCAAGTTTCAACTCGTTTAGTGAGTACGCTTGTTAATATTTTCCCTAAATTACTAACCAGAGTTATGCCCCTATAATTATTAGTATCATTAATGTCCCCCTTTTTATGTATCGGAACGATGAATCCTGATGCCCATGATGCAGGGAAATAATCTCCATCTAGAACAGTGTTAAATAAATCGGTTAAATGTCCAACTAATATGTCTAAAGTTTCAATGAAAAATTCATTTATCATATTATCGCTAGGACACGCAGCCTTATTTCTTTTTAGACATTTGGCAGCACTCCGAACCTCGTCGTGAGTTATAACAGCATTGAGAGATTCGTACGTAGGATCGTTGATATTAAAATCCGAATTGTTCGCAAAATCATCAATCTCATCTATTTGTGCCGACTTTATATCGTTAAATAAACCAGCGAAATAGTCTTTAAAATTCTCAATATCTATGTCGCAAGCGGGATTACTCGTCTTTGCCCTAAATATACTCCAAATCTCCTTAGGTTGTTTATTGCGTAAATCATATAATTCTTGCGCCTTACGCGTAGTGTAAGCTCGCTTAGTTTTGCAAATAAGCGTTTTATATATCCGCTTTTTATCGCATAATATATTTCTATTAACATCCGATTTATTCACATTAAAATTCGTAAGGGCATCAACATATGCCATTTTAGCAAGATAGCAGTCGTGATTAAACCATTCGTTGTCGAATTTTTTCTCACCATTGCGATTTCCCGAGCATTGTTTACCAAAATACGGTTTCGCTGTGTTTAAAACGAGTGACGAAAATTCATCAATTAATCTATCTATTTCATAGGGCAGCGGATTACGTGATATATTGAAAATAGAATTTATGTTATTCAAATTCGCGATTAAATCCCTGCGAAAATAGTTTTTATTTTCATCACGCCATTTATATTGTACATAACTTGAACCGCTAGAATGACTTCGCGACGGATTAATTTTATTGTGAATCAAAATATCGAATAAAAGCGGTGCATGGTCACTAAACTGATTAAAGTGACCCACACTGAAATTCCTGAGTAATTTATAATCAATATCCCTTGCTAAAAGGTAATCAATAGTACTGCATGTATTACGGCAGAAATATGTATACGCCCCATTGCTATTATCAATGCCTAATCTCCCATTCATTATGCGCATATTGGTAGCCTTACAAAAGTCAAGCAGACGAATGCCACGCCCATTGCATATTTTATCTTGTGAGGCCCGTCCACTACCTTCATCATTTAAATAATCATCAGGGTCTAAATCCCGTATAATATTATCATGTAAAATGTAATCTGGTCTATCCCCTGCTCTACAATTAAAGTCCCCGGCTATTAATATTTTACCTAAGGATTCAAAATAAAATATGTCATCACTTAATACATCGAATAAATTTATATCAATAATATTATTAATTGGTGAGTCATCAGACCAAAAATATAATCCACATAAATATATATCATTTTTAAGCTTAAAGAAATTCTTATCAATTTTCAACCAAATGATACTATCATAATGGTTGCGAACAACTGTTATACCGCCACAAATTTCATTTTTAACATAGACTACAATACCACCAGAGTTTCTTTTGGCATTTTTATGTTTGTATTTTCGAAAATAATTAAAACACTTATATCCATCAATGTTTATATTTGAAGAAGAATTAGTCCATGTTTCAGAAAGAATAACTATACCGTTTCCATCAATGATATTTAAAAAGTCTTCGTTTGATAATTTGTTTTCAGTGAGTCCATTGCAGTTCCACACAACTATTTTCAGTTCATTCTCCGACCATTCCTAGTTACTTTTACACGGCTTTCCGTCGATATATAAGGTGTCATATACCAGCCAGGCCCGTTTCCCAGCTTCCTTTGCAGCCTTCATTTTAGGGACTAGCGCTCTTCGTTTCGCGGTGATTTCCGGTGGAAATTGTTCGCTGACAAATAGTTTCGTTTTCTTGAGGTGATGCCCCTGTTTTCGAACCATTTCGCGATCTTTGAAGTCAGCAAACTTGCAGATGATGTTACGATGGCGGTTATCGCCCTCAGTACGTGTACCAGTGCGATGTGCCCTTTCAATTTTCATATTGTTAGCTATCTCCTTAGCTATTTTTAACTTTTCAGTCATGAACTTACGGACTTCAACCTCTGAATCAGCGGGTGTTTCTCTTGGTGACTCTTCTATTCCACCGAATATGAGATTATTTCTCATACTTTGTGACTTAAGGTATACCAATTCTTCATGCATTTTCATATTTTGTTGCTCTAATTGTTCAACATTTGATGCTATTTCAGCCTGACGAAAGTCAATCTGTTCAACCTTTTCATCAGTTTTTGCGAGCTTTTCGTCAAATCGATTATTTGCATCGTGCACTAAGGTCCATAATTTCTTGAGATCCTTATCAAAACTATTTGCTTTCTCTTCTAGTACAGTTAATGTTTCTAATCTGGCTTCTACGTTATTCATTTGGACTTGGAGTTTCTCTAATACATTCAGCACAGTTGCAATATCAGCATTAGCTACATCAGGTGTAACTTTACTCGCCATAGCTCCAGGTAAGTGTATAGGCTCAGAAGTATCAAAATTATCACAATCAGACTCATTAAATACTGGAGAATCGTCAAAAAGAACAGAGTTTGTCTGATTTAAAATTTCACTTACTAATGGTTGACCCTCTGTTTCATCGGCCGGGCCTCCAATTCTGTATGATTTACTAATGTTTACTATCTCCTCGTCCGTACTACTGCCCTTTTTACGTTTATTGGCCCTGTTTCTACTAGATTTTCCCATCACTCGCACGAACGTTCACCAATGCACATAATTCCACATAAATATCCATAAATTCTATCGAAACACACTCTAAATATCCAGAAAACTTGATAAAATTTGTCACCGAAAATTTAACACGGCCATCTTTGTCACGTGACCAACCATCATATATAACTTGTCATGACATGTTTGTGTTGATGTATATATTGTATAATTGTGATTGTTCAAAATATTGTATATGTTGAAATCACCCTTGGGTGGAAATAAAGAGAATATAACACCCTGTCTTGCACAGGCTTAATTGAAATTCTACAAGACAACATAACTATTTCAATAGCTTAATTTGTAATGTTGAGGTCATCGCTTTGGTACGGTCAGTAAAATTAAGAAATTACCGGTTAGCGTTCACTTATGCCACTCGACTGTTAGTAAACCCGAAGCAAAAACGTCCAATGTTAAGGTTTCCGAAGTACATGTTTTAGTAGGACAATGTAACATTTTTGTTCTATTGTATACAATTTGAATGTGTATATTAATCATCAAATATGGCACTAAATTCAACATATTGTTGTTGTTTTTTGCTCAAATGAAGTAAAAAAATGATTAGGATTTTAAAAAGTCAATTAAAGAAAATAAATGCTACGTGTTTTTATTAAGCAATCTATATCGACCGTAAAAAAAAACAAAAAAAAAACGATATCTGTAGCTAAAATACCAACTGTCCACTGAACTAGCATGACACTTCACCTAAAATCAAAAAAGAAAGACTATAGACAATTTACATCAAAATTAACAAAAACTATTGTGGCTGGAATTAATTTGTTTGACAGATAATTAGTGTTCGTCCCAATTCTTGAAGGTTATTAAATTGATGAAAATATATTCATTAAAGAGTTCTTGGGTGGATTGCGCGGCATGAGAAGAATATTGAAAGACATTTAAAAATGGCTGAAACGCTTGTACCGGAAATCGTTTTTATCCGTACCGAAACAGAATTTTGGCTAGAAAAAGCGCGTTTTTTTAGGAACAACTTTCAGAAAAAAGTAGTACCGTAAAGATATTACCAGTTTGCACAGAAATATCAATATATCGAACGCTTGTGAACAATAGAAAAAGGGAATTATTCGGGAATTTAGTGTGCGTATGTGATAGATAAATATACACTTATCAATCCCAGGTACAACCTTGATTAAGGTCTTTCACTTAATGTAAAAAAGAACAATTCGACCAAAATTTGGTATACGATCGTGTTCAATAACTATAGATTGTAAAACTAATTCTATCGAATTTACAATGATTATAACGAAAGTGAAAACTGATTTTGTTGATAGCTAAATGTGCGATAGTTACGAACTAATTGTAAACGAAGTAATCATACGATAAAGTTGATTCCACATGTTCAGTTTGTTTAAGGATGGAAACTGGACAGATCCATTTCATTCAGAGTGGTACACTCAAGGTGCAGTTAGCCATTTTATTTATTATTTCTTCAAATAATATATCCTGTCAGAGCCACATAAATTTCCGCGAAACCTAATGTTATCAAATCAACTTAAAATGTTCATGATCAGATTCAGATTTAACCGTTAAATGAAGAAAACATGTTGCTTAAGATCTTTACATTTGGAAACAATGCCTAATGATGTCTTTCACAGACAGTAGACTTTTGAGATTTCAAATAAAATAAAAAAAGAGTCTTAATTAGTTATAAGAAAATGGCCTTTGATATTGTGTGGCCTAATCAATTAAAGCAGGAGTTACCAAATATACGTCTCTGATCAACCAACGTGGATTGTATCCGATCTAAAATAATGTTCGTTCAATACTGGTAACGATAAGCCAAACGACCAATTATGTTTTAATATCAATCAGATTCATTATATATGATAGCTTCATTTAACACCTTAGATTTTCTATTTTAATTATAAGGCAGCTGCTGGAAATTGTTTCAGAAACAACGGGGCTATCAATCAATTTGTATCGTGGTATTCTGTATTTCATCTGCTTACTAATAGCTATTATGCCGCCAGGGATTTTTTCATGGAAATTGGTTTTCTTATTGGTTCTCAATTATTTACAGCACATGTGTAACTTCTAAAAATGGCCTGTTTAAGATCATCAACAGAGGCATGACCAACTCGGTTTGTTGGAGAATGCCACAAAGCTGCCAACTGTTGAAAATATATAAATAATAAGAAAATATCATTTTGACATGTTGATGATTGTTAAGTATGTCTGTAGTGTTTGTTTTTTTGTAAATGTGGCGTTAATTCGTTTGTGTCTCAAGTTCATTGTTGGCACGACCCTTTACTTGCGCCCATTAAAAAATGTATGTTTTGTTTAATTTTCGACTAGAAGTGAAATCGTCTTGCTCCATTGTCTTCAAAAAAGAAGCGAGTCGTTTATTTTTGATAATGACAAAACGATATTTTGGATACATTAGGAACTCATCAACAGATCCAAAATTATGTTCGTATATGCAATTTTGATGGCTAGTAGATATCAATGTACAACCTTAGACACACCGGAATGATAAAAACCAGAAATTATTTTGAGCAATTAATTATGAATGTTATGTCGTTCATAATGATAGCCAAGGCTGATAATGATACATTCACAATGGTCCTATTCGATAATAAATGTCTAAAGGAAGCGATGCATCATTTGGTTATACATTTTTTGTTGCGTCATGAATACTGGTTTTTTTCCGCATATATGATATAAGTTTCCAAAAGTTTGAAGATATATTTCCAGGACCAGAAGCAAAAGATAATACTCTGACTATATTAAGCAATGAACTGCATATAATACTGTCTCAAGAAATAAGGAATGATATGGGTGGATTTATTTAGAAATTGAACACTGTATCTTATAATTTTAACTTTAACACACATTTGTCATCAAAACCTTTACCATAAATCAATTAAAAATTAGTTGAATCAGCATTTCGAAAATATCAAATATTAAATACACATGCCACGTAAGAATTTAAATGTGACTAGGCCATTCTGATATTTGTCTTCTAACATAACGCGTTTCAATTTGGGCACTGCCAGCCATTTCATTTTAGATGAACAAACTTTTTATATCACTTCTTGCAACAAAGACATATCAATATCAATATTTAAACTCATCTGAACGTTTAAGTATTCAAAGCTAGGTACTGATCTTACCCGTAAACGAAGGACAGATACAGGATAATGTAGCAGTTGATGACATTTCCAAAGTTATGTTAACTCTTCAAAAGTCAGACATCTGACAAAAACCACTCGGGAAAGGCTTTATCACTACGAGTTAGGAGCATCCAAATTGAGTCTGCCGTAATTATTCCATTCTCATAATTAATCATAAACTATTTAAGAATATATCATATCTGCTGAAACGGGTTGAACATGTTCTTAGGGTTATTTGTCAAAATTAAGCTAAGAAAAATAATTCGGTTTATACTTTATGGACATCTGTTAGGGACTTGATTGAAAGAAGACACATCAGGTTACCGTTTAATTGTTAGATGTTCTAGACCTGTTTTTGTGTTCTATGTCTTTGGCGTTTACCCAGTGCCATTGAGCCGGGTTTATGTTTAGACCTTTTGGTACTGAGCTTGTTTCTGTAGGTTTTCACATAAGTACTGCTATTAGGTCCAGTGAATTTTCATTCATTGACAGCCACCTGGGTCGGGAAATTTACAGGTTTAATCCCCGACCGCGTCTGGCCGAAGAAAGTTGAAAATGGTGCTCCCTTGAATTGTCCTCGGAAATAAAGGGGGGAAACTGGTTAAAAGCACAATAATAATATCGTACAAAAATAATATATTAAAAACAAAGCCAGATTTAACAAAATTGCACCCAAAATGTTCACTGGTATCAAATTAGATATTTCATCGGAATTTAGTACTTAAACTGGTACATTTTTATACAAAATCCAAAATTTGAATACAAAGATAGTTGTTCTTAATATATATTACTAAAGTCTTTCTATGGGAATGCATCTGCTGCAATGGACTTATTTCCCGTTCCTTGTTTCTTTAGGTCTTTACCTTTGCTTCGAAGGGTTGCCATTGTTTGACAAAATTGAGGTAAATGTGCAACCGACGTACTATAGTAAAAAGCATTAAGAAGTGTAGAATAAAACACATATTGTATCAATTCGTTGGAAGGACTGTCAAACCAGTACTTTTTATCAAACATGATATTTTGTTGATTTCATTGATCTGACAAACTGTAATGTATTATGCAAGGTTAAGGCCTTTCAAACGATGAAAAATACACAAATATTAAGAACCCGACAATTGATGCCGAATGCGTTTTTTTTTTAAATCCATTTTAATTTCATTCACAGTATTTGATTCTTTAAATCAACAATTATTTGTTGCAAACTTAAAACTGCACTCTCACAGATATACCATTTTCAAAACTTTTTTTTTGTCTTGGAAAGAGCATATTTTAGCGTTTTAACTAAATAACTGCAAACCAATGATAAAAGATTGCTGACAAAAAATAGCTAGCAGATTTTCATATTTCCGTTCAAAAAATAATGTTTTATTGCTTTAACCATTTTTAACTGTTTAAGAAAAATGCACAAAACATCAATTTTTGAACTTAACAATTAAAATATGCGATCTATTTTTTTGCAAGCAGTCTTGTATGCATGGTTTCCATGGATTTTCGCAAAAATCGGCTCGTTCGAAGCAAAAAATAAAAAAGTTATCAAAAGGTTCAATATGTGGGTGGCTAGTCTTTAAAGCTGCACTCTCACAGACTGAGCTTCCCGACAATATTTTTTTTGTTTTGTCTTAGAGTGAGCAAAATTGTGCGTAAATGTGTAAAAACCAAGATATCTCATATAAGACCTAATATATAAATCATTTTAATACTTACCTTTGAAAATTGGTGAGTTATGGTTAAGAGTTTTTCTAATGCTGTAAGAAAAAAAACGGCAGTTTTCTGAACAAATGTGATCTGTCCTTTTCTGAGTTATCGTGTATTACTGAATTGAAAGCATTGATTCCAGACCGTGACAAAAAATAAATAAAAAACTGTCAATCATTGACATTTTATTCAAATTCCAAATTCTTGCATACTTTTTACATTTCTTCTAGCAACTGTTTTTTAACGTTATGTTTTTAGCTCATTTTTTTTCGAAATTTCGTTATTCGTTAGTTTAGTGTGTACACCTTGACATTCTAGCCGTTTTGCAAAAAAAAATAACCTTGCTCATAGTTATTACTAAAATATCATTTGAAATATTATAATGAAACTTGGTACACATGTTAGTCAATGCCAACACATGTTGTTTTCAAAGTGCGTAACTATAGCATTAATCAAAATTGAGTTACGTTCCCTTTGACGTTCGAAACAGACAAGAGTTGGCTTGGTGCCCAATCATGGCGCTATTGTTTATTTACCATGTGTGTAAACTGTTGAATATCTGTGAAGTAAAAAATTGACTCGCACGACGCATTTTAAAAGTATTCGCATAAAATATAATCTGTATGCATTAAGAAAACGAATAAAACATGTTTCCAATATCGGTGTGGAAAAAAACCCTAGTGCAAGCTAGTTACACAGCATGCCTTGTTACGTGCTTTTGGTCATATTTCTGCACTGGAAACTCGTAAACTTACTTAATCAAGAAATGACTTTTTCGAATTCTTGTATGTTTTTCATTTTCAGGTTCAGTCTGGCTGGGTTGAGTTCATTACCTAAAAGACTACTAATCATCCCACGTATGGTAGATGGCTCGTACTCAGATCTGGCCTCCCCTCTCCCTTCTCTACTTAGAATTCCTGGATGAGTTTTATGTGTGACCCTGTCTTGTTCTTAGTGTTTTTGTTTTTTGAGTTTCCCTATATTAAAAGGGGCTGAGGTTTATACTCGCAACGCGCTTATTTGGAAGTTGGTGTTCATCAACTTACAGTTTACGTTTTGTTGCAGTTTGGACAGGATTGTTCAGTGGGGGCGTTTCAACAATAGGCAAATTGGCTGCTGATGCAATAGTGGCAAAAGATGCAATAGTTGCAGTGGTGGGGACATACGTTTCATTCTGGATTTTGCTGGCAGTAAAAGGAAGCATGTCTGGACATGTAAGGTAATGATTAGTGCAAGATTGACTGGTGGTATTCATGGCTGTTTTGGACATGGCATCATCAAAGAAATCCTCATACGAGTTGAAACAAAGAGATTCCGGAAGTCATAATCTGGCATGCCTTTAATCAGCTCATGTCTAGCTGCAAGTTTTATGTCGCCCGTCAAACGTGTGTGCTCTTTGTACATTGAATGTGTACCTAGGGGTTTGACAATATCTATGGTCTTCCCCTTTTCACCTTTACTATCAATTTGTACTGCATCACCGATCTTAAATTGTTTTAAAGTTGCAATTGTTGATTTGATTAGAATTTTATTGATGATTTTATTAATGAATGGAAAAAACTCGATTTCACATTTTATATGCATTTTATTATCATTTTACGCTAAAAGAAGCGGAACAAGTTATATTGCCATTAAATATTGTTTTATTTTTTCTTTAAATTGTACTTTTTCTTTAAATTGTACTTAGTTTTGAATAAAAAAAGTAAAATCTTTAAATTGACGTTCATTTTCATTTTTCACGCGAAAATAAAAGTAGTTCTCAAAATTTAAAAATAGTCTGAAAGTGACATCATCATTACAGCGCGTGACTCATCTTACATGGGGGTGTAAGTTGTTGTTTTTTTCCAGTACTGGTCACATGACCGGAAACACACGTCCGGTATGCAAGAAATATATTTCCCAACCCTAACATTGTTTTGTGGAATGTATTACCTAACACTGAAATAGGTTTCTTACGTATTTTGAAACTATGATTGAGGATTTTGTCACTGAAAAATAACCAATCCCCTGGCTTTCAATTACAAATCATTTCTTCTTGGACTATGCTTGCATGAAACCCCTACGGAGTAACTTTGTGGAATTATTCAGAAAGGTTTGGGCATTAAGTTTCTAA
The DNA here is from genome assembly GCF_026914265.1 of Mya arenaria. Classification (NCBI taxonomy): domain Eukaryota; kingdom Metazoa; phylum Mollusca; class Bivalvia; order Myida; family Myidae; genus Mya; species Mya arenaria. The sequence goes on along the minus strand of NC_069122.1, from coordinate 52,990,618 downwards.
TGAATACTATTTTAGAATTATTGCCATTTCAAGCCGTATAAACTGTAGAACGGCTCCCTGGTTGGATAAAAGACTCTACAACGACCGATGCCAAAAATATTCAATTCGATTAGCTTCTAGGTTGTTAATAGTTTGCAATTGTCTTTTGGGTTTTAAAATCTTTGGTAATAAAGAAGGAATGCACACGATCATAGTGAAATTTGCAGATAACAACGTCGTGAGGTTCACCTGAGATTTTAAAGGTAAATTATTGAAGTGCTCATATATTTATAGACCGAGGTTAAGCTGAAACAGTTGTCTGGATTTATTTAGAAATACTGCAGATCACAAATGCGTTTATGAAACTACACAATTCCAGGGCAATAAACAGTTAACAACGGTAACGCTCACAATGTTGTTTGCTGTAAAAAGTTATGAACAATCGGCCAAATGGTGTTCACTGAAACCAAGTACTCTATGGCCGGCACGGTGGTGTTAAATGTAACAAATTTCTAAACAATGAGACTTATTTTCTTATTGCCGATTATTGTTTACAGTAATGATAGTCCCAATGTTTTAAATACAACTAAGTTATGAACAATAGGTCCATCGTATTGACCTCTGATCCACTGACCTCAAAACAATTAGAGTTCATCTACTGGACATCAACAATCTGCCAACCAAGTTTAATGTTCCTACATCCCCCCGTTCTATTGATTAGAAACTTTCTTTTTTTTAAGCTCAAACATTCATCAACACTAAAAACGAATATTATATTTCACTTTTACCTTTACTTCAATAATGTGATAACATTGGAAATTTTCCAGACGTTCAACGAGTTTTAAGATCTATTTTGACATAATCCCTCCCCAAACCTTGTAAAGAACGATTCACATATGTTTTGACTGCAGCAATATTTTATACTTGATTCACATTTCAATCAAGTAAAACATTTTTACACATGCGCTGAGTGTCAATCCCACTGCAAGCAGAAGCATGGTTTTAGTAACTTTTCTTTTCTTGACATTTTCACACCCTTTATGCGACAAGAGTTACTCATTCATGGAGTTCATTTTCATATGTGTCATGTTTAAATATTTGTTTTCTTTCGTTTCTCCAACACTTATGTGAGGAAAGTACCCACGTTTATTGAGTCACTCACTCAGTGAAGCAGCTTTTACTATTGTCCACTTCCATAATTCCTTAATTTGTGTGCATTTTCGTTGTGTTTTTTTTCTTCACTTTTTTCATTTCCCTAAACCTCTACGTGCGAAGGTTTCACTTGTTTATGGTGTGTAGCAGTTTGAGCAGCCTAAACTGGAAGCGTTTACGGGGCTAGAGCGATTTAAAGCGATATTGTATTAAACAGATTATGTACGAATAAATGTTACTTTGCACGTGTTGTATATGTCTTTGCACATATGGTAAAGGGCTAGAGGGGAACATTTTCACGGAGAGGCCCCAGACCATATTTTCCACGTTCCATTGGCTGGCCCTCCCCCATGATGTGCTACCGTTCTCGTTTGTACGAGTTTCCACTGTATCTGGTCGTTGAAGGGAGCCATCTCTGATATTATACTGAAAATCAGTACAAGATATATTACTTTTTAAACAAATTGGACATAATCTAAAGGAAAGGGTTTATTGTTCAGAACTGTATCACAGTTAAAAACACTGGGCCGACTGTCACAGTAAAAAACAATGAGCAGAATGTTTATACTGTCTTTGGAAAAATATAATAATTTTGAATATCTAAAGACATATTTCGTGCGAAAGTTTTACTCATTTATGGTGTTTAACAGTTTTTTAGTGTTTAGCTGGATGCATGTACAAGTCCCATCAATTTGGCTAAAATACTGTCTGAGCTATGCCTCTTGAATATTGTTGGTGAGGTTTAGGTATCCGGACCCAATTTCTCAAAACTTCTTAAGTTTCATATAACAGGATTAAACTAAGCTCACTATTTCTGTATAATTTGTGTTATATTTGCTTCTTTAAGATTATTTAGACTTAGAGATAGGAATCATCTTTATTTTAATTACAATAAACCATTTTTCATGTATCAAAATCAAAGTTAAGTATGCATTTTGGCTTATTGAAGTAAACTACTTAAGCCTGTAAACCTTTTTGAGAAATTGAGGCCCGATGATTAATCGTTCCATTACCCGAAAAATTGAACGAAAGGCCTCGTGACAAATTTGATGTTGGTATCATTTGCAAGTGGACGTATGTAAAACAAAATGACCGATACAACTCCATAGATAACGCTATTGTAGTTCTTGTTTTCTATTCTTTATTTTCACTGAATATTATATTATTGTATTGTACAATAACTTTAGATCGAAAAATAAAAAAGTGAATCATTCTCAATAATGATATGTAATTACAATACACATATGTTTGTGGCATAAATGCTAATTTGTTAGATTGCCACACCAGTGGAAATGGGTATTCAGTAGTTCAACAATATTTTATTTTGCAAAAGAGAGTTTTCATGAAACTAAGAACGCCCGATTTAGTTTGTTTAAAGTCAGCCACTCCATTTTAAATGCAAACATTACAGCCATTTCATTTCAAATACAAAGATTCTATCTGAACCATCTTAATATATAACGTCTTGCAACAGAGTTTTATCATTATTTAAAATCCCTTCCACTATTACGTTATCATAAGCAGACACTGATCTAACCCACGACTGACTGAAACAGGATGATATATCATTTGATGATATGTCCAACGTACTGTGATATCTTCCAGAGACACTGATCCGACACAAATCGCTCTAGAAAAACTTTATCATCACGAATATTAAGAGCTTTAAATAGTGTCTACCGTACTTATTCCCTTTTCATAGTTAATAAAACATTATCCCATCAAACGAACTCGTGTCTGATTATTTAAACTTTCTAGAAATAAATACGGTTTAAAGGGCTGTTATTTATTTATCACACTTAAGCTAAGAATTTTTATACGGGCATCTGTCATTAACAAGATTGTTAGAAGACATCACGTTTAAGTTTAATCTATTTAAATGTTCAAGAACTATTACAAGGTCCTGTAAGTTCAAACTGTCGATAACACTTTTTTATTTTATTTTCTGTGTGAGTATCCATATAGAAATCATCTGGGCAGCATGATCGAAACTGATACCAATAAAATCATATTAAATTACAAACCTTATCGGGAAAGCAATAACTTTCTTCTGTATATCTAGTTTAAAATTTATATTTTGTTACCCACACTTATGTTCTTAAACCGTAAATAAAGTGTTGTGGTAGCAATGATCCGTTGTGATGCTCAAAAATGATATTTGTTTCACTTCCCTTTAAAGATACCCATCTGAAAATATACAAAAACAATCACGCGGTTTTCCAGTTTAAAAAACGTATTAATAATATATAAAAATATTTAAAATAAAAAATACTTTTAGCCAGATTTTGATTTTTGTTCAGAACCTTTACCTCTAACACAACACATGCCAATCCAATGTGAAACTACATTGCTTGATAGGACAAATATGTGTTCCCAACCCTGATATTGTATTGTTGAATGAGTTTCCAATCCGTGATCTTGTTCTGTTGAATGTGCCTCCCAACCCTGCATTGTTTTGTTGGATGTGCCTCCCAACCCTGCATTGTTTTGTTGGATGTGTTTCCAAACTCTGGCCCCGATTTCTCGAAACTTCTTAAGCTTAACAGGCTTAAGTCGCTTATTTCAAGTAGCCATAATACAAACTGAAAATGGATTTTAATAAACGAAAATTGGTTTATTCTGGTAATCATACAGATTATTCCTACATAATTTCCTGAAATTCTTGAAGAAGTAGATATAACACATTTTATAGAACAACACAAATAGTGAGATTAGCTTAATCCTGTTATATGGGACTTAAGAATTTTCGAGAAATTGGGGCCTGATCTATTTTTGATGAAGTTGTTTCCCCAACCTTGACATTGTTTTGTAGAATATGTTTCCTAATCCTGACATTTTTGTGGAATATGTTTCCCTACCCTGACATTGTGTGTTGGAATATGTTTCCCAACCCTGACATTGTTTGTTGGATTGTGTTTCCAAACCCTAAAATTGTTTGTTGGAATGTGTTTCCCAACCCTAACATTGCTTTGTTGAATATGTTTCCCAACCCTGACATTGTTTGTTGAAATGTGTTTCCAAACCATGATATTGTTTTGTTGAATGTGTTTCCTAAATCTGACATTGTTTGTTGAAATGTGTTTCCAAACCATGACATTGTTTTGTTGAATGTGTTTCCTAAATCTGACATTGTTTGTTGGAAAATGTTTCCTAAATCTGACATTGTTTGTTGGAATTTGTTTCCTAACCCTGACATTGTTTTGTTGAATATGTTTCCCTACACTGACATTGTTTTTACCTTTCAGGTGGCCCCGCAGTGCCAGGTGAATGCGGTGGTTTTGTCTTCGCTTTAAACATAGCGGAGAATGGGCCTTACTTAGGGACCCTGGGGTGCGGGGGCATTTGGCGGGGATTTTACCATCTGTTAGTCCCCGAAGGGCGGGGATTTTAGCCGGGGTTGGCTGGACCGAAAGTCAAAGTTCCAGCTATTCCCCAGACCTGTGGGGGGGGGGGGGGCGTGGTAACAATTGACTGGTGCATTATTTATAGGTTTTGATTTACCGTGTACTACTGCAGTGGAAATAACAGTTGTAAAATGAATCGCGCTATTTAAAGACAGCTGTTGTCCTTGTTAGAAATATCCCAGTTTAGCAATTTGTGGGGTTATGTCTTAGTTATATCAGCTAGTTTTTACTTTTTCTCGGTTCACGATGGGCTAATTGTTCAGAACTGTGTTAAATGCAATAACCTCGTTAAGATCATCATTGTAAACCTTTTACGGTGAATTATTGAAGTGCTGCTCATTTATCTAAAACACAGCAAGAAGTAAAACAGTTGTCTAGAATCGTGCAATCTAGAAAAAACTGCAGATCACAAATGTGTCCATAAAAGTACAAAAAAAGTACCAGGGCAGTATATATTTGAAAGTTAACAGAACAGAACAGAACATACAATTTTTATTTGACTTATACGTGTGTACATCGTCGTAATACATATAGTTATACATATAAAGATGTCACGTATCTAAATTTACAAACATAATATAATAAAATGAAATATAAGCAAAAATATTATGTAAATTGAATACCAAATAATTATTATGTTAACTTTGGTAGTGAGGGAATGTTTCATGACTACTATATCAAGTTGAATTATTTATAAGTGAGTTGCGTATAATAAATGATTCTTTATTATATTTACAAGCATTCATAACTTCCTTTTTATCACATGAAACCAATAATTGGTGGAATTTGAATACAGATGGATTAACATAATAGCATCGTTTTATATAAGTTACACGTAACTGACGATAGCATGGACAAATAAATATGAGGTGATATTCATCCTCTATGTCCCTACTATTACAACATAAACACTGTCTTTCGTTACGAGGTATATTGTAACGTGCATAACGTCCTGTTTGTATTCCTAAAGGGTGTGCAGAAACTCTCAATCTAACAAAGTATAAACGTAAATTCTTTGGAACAAAATCAAAATATATTTCATAATCAAAGGCAGTTTTGAAAATTCTATACATATCCAAAACAGAACTGTTACTAATATTACCATAGCATTCTTGTTTAAATGTATCTATAATTCTACATTTAAATTCGTTTATAAATACATTAACATGCACAATATTTGGGTTATCAAATACGAATGCAAAACCATAATCATTTAACAGTTGTCTTTTTTACCTTAGATACCCAGTTTATACAACCCTTATTACAGTCATCAATGGCCTGGTTATACCATACACTGTAGCATTACATGTGTTTATTTTAACGTGTAACAATCGCTTACAAAACTTTAAATGTATACGTTCTATTTCTTTTGACTTACTAAAACCCCATATTTCACAGGCATTATTCAATATTGAGCCAACAAAAGAATCAAATAGTTGACAAAATATTTTAGGTTTAAGGTCGTATTCTTTGCATTTATATAATAAAGTATTCATGGCCTTAAGGGCTTTTCCAACCAAATGCTCTTGATTTAATGTAAAACTTCCAGTGTAATTTATCACAGTACCTAAATAATTAAAGTTATCAACAACGTCGATAGTATGGCCATTATATGTCCAATGCTCGTTACGACGTATTCCACCCTGTTTACGGAAAACCATTATTTTTGTCTTTGAAGTATTTACATCTAATCCCCATGCTTTCCAATACGAGTAAAGGGTGTTTAAATGGTTCTGGACTTCCTCGGGCGATTTCCCTAAAATGACCATATCGTCAGTAAATAGCAACGGAATTAATACAATGTCATCAATACTTAAACCGGAAGTGATGTTATCTTGCATATATAGTTCTAAGTCTTCTACAAACAGGGAAAAAAGAATCGGGGACATAACCTCCCCCTGGCGCAGGCAAACGGCATAACAAAAGTATTCAGATTAAGATGTACATGATTTCACACAAGTTTTAACATTTTCATACATATCTTTCACTATCCTAAGTAATTTACCTTTTATACCAGATTTAAACAACTTAAGCCACAGAGCATTGCGATAAATACTATCAAAACACTTCAACATGTCGACATAAATAACATATAATCTTTTATTATCATTGATGTATTTTTGCACAATAGACATTAAAATTATATATATATATTATATTTATATTAAAAATATAAATTGCGTCAACTGTTGAGCAACCTTTTCGAAATCCGAATTGTGCATCCGAAATAATGGCATTAGCCTCACAAAATGACTCGATGCGCTTATTTAAGATTGTTGTAAATACTTTTGAAAAACAACTAACAAGTGTAATTCCTCTATAATTATTGACATCATTAACAGAACCTTTTTTATGGAGTAGAATGATGACACCTTCTGTCCACTTTTCTGGAAAAAACCAGACGCTAAAATGCTATTAAATACATCACAAAAGTGGCTTGTTAATATGTCAGCGCATTCAATAAAGTACTCTTTTAATATACAGTCGCTACCAGCCGATTTATTTCGTTTTAAATGCTTTATTGCGTTACGTACTTCAATAATAGAAATAGGTTGGTCTTACTCTGGAAATGTAGAGTTATCTTCATCAAAATCATTACTTGAACAAAACTGTTCAGCCTCGTCGTTATTGCAATCAAACGTATTGTTGCTAAGATTTTTAAAAAAAATGTTTTACAATCTTCCAAAGGTGTATTACAATTATTAACTTTATTTTTTGATTTAAAAAATTCCCAAAATTCTCTAGGTTTATTTTTTCTTAAATTCTCAATATCCTACATTTTTTGACGATAAGCAAAGTTTTTCTTTTTACGAAGTAAATCTTTATATGACTTATTTTGTGCACACAGACTAGCTCTATTAATATCGGTTTTATTTCGAATTAAAAATATGTAAAGCTTCTTGGTATAATCGCCGTGCATTAACACATTCATTGTCAAACCAATCTGCATTTTTCTTACAACTATCAATATCAAACAATGGTTTGTTACTGTAAGTACAACGTTTAGAAAATAACGGGTCCGCGGCACTGCGGATTTTAGCCGTAAATCTATTTAAAACATCATTAATTGACAATCGATTTGAACAGTTTATATTATCAACAATATCATCGAAACAGGTAATTATGTAATAATCCCAGTGTGAAATTGTTCACGTAGAGTATTATCCCATTTAAATTTAACATCAGAAACAGAACAGAACAGAATATTTATTAGACTTAAGCATTACAAGCTTATCGTCATAATAGCAAAAAACACATATATATATATATATGGCATGCAACAATTTTAACACATAGCATATTATACGCTAAATACATTTGATTTGATTGTTTCTGGGATATACATGTGAGAATGAATTAATATCATATGATATAATTTTTAATTGAATATTACATACTGTCGGACATTATTTAAGATTTATCAAACAGTAATCATGCATTGGTTATGTATATAGCCGCATATGACTGCGTATAATGGGTAATGAAAGTATATTTGATTACATCGTAAGGACCAGGAAAATGATGCAAACATGTACTGAAATAACAAAACATAAGGACAATACACCAACCCAATATGAGTTTTTACCCTATCAAAAATAAGATAGAAAACATCCATGACACATACTTTATATCAACGAATCACGAAGTTTGAACGCCTTATCACAATACATTGCTAATTTTCTAATGAGTATTTTATTACTACTTTGCATCAGTGTATGTATCGTAATTATTCGAAAAATTATTACAATATAATGAAAACTGTATTGGAGCGTGATCGCTCCATTCATTGAAATCGCCAATAGTAAAGTTGGATATCAATGAAAAGTTACATTTATGGGTCGTCAATAAGTAATCAATTACGGGAGATCCGTTATGAGAATAAAAAGTATGTTTACAACTGTCACCAATTCTACCGTTTAAAATGTGAATACAAGTTGATTTACAAAGATCTAGCAATTTAATCCCATGACTATTATGTACATTTTCAACAGAGGCCCTAACAGAGGCATACTCAGGGACATAGTCTAGGTCGTCAAAAACAGTATTAACATTATCATGTGTAATAAAATCGCATTTGTTGCCTACACGGCTATTAAAATCACCAGATAAAAATATTTTACCAAATTCAGAAAAATATGTAATGTTATTTTCTAGAATTTCAAATAGATCTACGTTAAATGTATTGTAAACTGGCGAAACTTCGCCCCATATATAAGATGCACAAATATATTCATCCTCCTCAGTATTAAAGAAATTACGATCTAATTTTAGCCAGATAATGCTATCATAATGGGTTTTTACAATTTGAATGCCGTTTGCTAGATGGTCTTTAAAGAAAATAACGATACCACCGCTATTTCTACGGGCGTTTTTGTGTTGAAATTTTCTGTAGAAATTAAACGAACTGTAACCGCTTAAATTAACGTTACTAATTTGTCCAAGTTTCATATAAAAAAGCAATTATCAAATGAACTAATCAAATCAGAAAAATCAGTATTGCTCTTTTTTACAATCAGTTAAACCATTTATGCTCCACGACAGGATGGACACCTCACCGCCGTCGTGTCCCTATGCCCTCACAGCAGTTCCGTCGATGTAGAGGGTGTCGTTGGCTAGGTAAGCCCTCTTACCCAGCCGCCTCGCCTCTTTCATCTGGGAAACCAGCTTCCTTCTCTTCTGAATGACATCCGGGGGGAATTGTTCAAAAACTCGAAATGGGTCCCATCAAGCTGTTTCCATGATTTACGAACCATTTCCCGGTCTTTGAAAAAAGAAAACTTTGCAATAATATTCCTGGTCTTGCCTGCAACTAGGGAACCTGGTGACCGGTGAACCCTCTCAAAACGAATACTGTCCGCTACCTCACGGGCGATCGTGAAGGCATCCTGGAGATGCCGACGCAGCTTCCGCTCTGTCGCTTCCGCTTGCTCGTTCCCGTCGGTGTTATCCTCGGGCACCCCGGTGAAAACCAAGTTGTTTCTCATGGATTGAGACTGCAGATATGAGACGTCGTCACGCAGAGTATCTCTCTCCTTTTCCAGATTCGGCATCTGCTCTATCATGACAGCCGCGTGCATATCGACCCCCTCCACCTTGTCTTTGAGACGTATTACTCTCGCGTCAACTTTCTTCACTCGGTCATCCAGCGCTACCCACAACTTCTTGATGTCGACCTCAAAAGATGTCATTCTTTTTTCTAAGGATTCAATGGCCCCTAACTTTTTTCTACGGTTTCAAACCTACCATTCACGGCATTCAACACATTCATCAAGTCCCGGTTTATAGGTTCACTGCTGCTGTCTGCCTTGGCTGTACTGATCTTTGTAACTCCACTAACTGTGCTCAAAAATACACTACCGTCTAAATTCTCATCACCGTAAAGCACAGAATTAGTCCTGTTTAAAATATCACTTACAGATGTTATTCCAGTGTCCGAATCTCCGGATGGGCCTCTTTGTTTACATATTTTCCGGATATTGGTTTCATTGTCACTACTATTTCTATCTTTTCTCTTTTTATTTTTAGATTTAGCCGTTATATTTCATTGTGAATGTGTTCCATGCAATGTGTTCCATGCACTAAAATACATTATATCCACCACTCAACTAATCTTATAAAGCCTTTATTTTTAATTAATTCCAAAATTATTTTTCATTCTTTTTTCTTGACCCTATACCACCCGTCACATAAAAGTCAAGCGTGACTGAGATGACGTAACATATAGATGTAGATGTATTTTCACATTCAAAATTCGACTGTTCGCGCCTAGATCACGTGATCAATCGTTATCAACGATAACGCTTACATGTTGTTTACCGTTAAATGCACCTGAACAATCGGCCTAATATTGTTAACTATAACTTAGAACTGAATGGCCGGCCCAGTGTTGTAAACTGTAACAAAGTTATTAACAATCGGTCCACTGTTTTTATTTTTACTTTTACAATGAACCATATGTTGTTTACTATAACAAAGCTATGAACGATCGGCCTGTTGGTGTTAATGTGACTCGCTCATGTTTTACGATCAAAAATTAGTTTTCCCGGTAATGAAAATGTCAAAACCACTTTAATATTACTGATTCATAAATAGCCTACGAGGCATATAATTGATCTTCAACAATATACCTATAGAGTTGTAAGGACCTCAGCGGGTAAGAGATATGCCTTGTGGGTAATTCATGAATCTAAACTCATTGAATATCATTGGCGAGGATTAGGCAGTCAAAACCCTTTCTTTACTTTTTATATCGAGTTAAAGCTGTATTGCGTTGAGGCATCGAAAGACATACTTTATTCACTCCAATAATACAACTTTGAAATGAAGTACAACTCAATCCCTATAAAATATGACAAAATGGTAATCGTTGAAAGATCTCTGTTTCATTAAATACGGCTTGACGGGGAAAAGCGTTTTATATCATGCATTTAAGTGAATTTTAATATAATCAGACTAAGAGATAGCACAACCTCGTTTGTCGTAATTGGTCAGATCATTTTCACAGAGTATTAGGCAGGCAAAATTATTGTTAAGTTTAAGCAACATTTAAGAAAATCATGTTATATTCATAACAGTCATACAGAACACTTTAATGTACTCTGATACATACGCAGACATATAAGTGATATAAAAAAGAATTGTTAATCAAACAAAATTCAATAATTCATGATTATTTTTCATTATACAATATCGGTTAAAGAAATAAATAGGACTACTGGATGAGTACCTAAATCGGAACACTTTCGGCACTATTTGTGAAATATTTTTAGTTAGACTTGCACCACAACTACAAAATTTTCCATCAGAATACTAGAATTCAAGACCAATTGGTTGATATAAATGGCATTTTTCAAAATACTACCAATCTGTACGAAAAGTACTTTATACACCACACAATCAAGGACTGCCATTTTCGTGCTCGGAGTACCTAAATATGGAACAGTTTTAATTCGTTATTCATTTTTATGTATTCTTTTAAAATTATTGCTCCATGTTTTGTTTAAGCAGATTAATAATTCATGTTATATCCAGCTTGTCTTTTTTGTCATTTTTGTCAGTAAAATTTGATGGTTTTAGAAAAATACAGGCTGTACCAATATGCTGTGATTGTGGCAAGCATGAAGTCTTTCATCCGCATGCCATATATTGACATTTGAACATGAAAAACTTAAAATGATCGCAGTATTTGAAATACTTTCTGGAGAATCGTGTTCCTTGGAACTTGTATCTGAAGCAAGCGTCTTTATTGATTAAAATTGTAAATAAACTGATCTCGATCGGAAAAAATACTTTTATAATGGGTGTTCCATATTTAGGTATTGTTCCGATTTAGGTACTCGCCCAGTAGAGATGAAACGTGTGCCCGGTAGATTCATGAATCCACGACCGACGGAAATACATAGCCTTACCGATTGAGATTACCTGTCAGATAACTGTAAGAATCACGCAAACACGGTATGATTATGACACTGTTCCACATTTTTTACAAAAAACACTTGTTATGTTGTCTAGTGACGTTGTATGTCTCTTTATCAGTTTATGTTGTCTAGTGACGTTGGTTGTCTCTATATCAGTGTTAGTTGTCTAGTGACGTTGTATGTCTCTATATCAGTTTATGTTGTCTAGTGTCGTATGTCTCTATATCAGTGTTAGTTGTCTAGTGACGTTGTATGTCTCTATATCAGTTTATGTTGTCTAGTGACGTTGGTTGTCTCTATATCAGTGTTAGTTGTCTAGTGACGTTGTATGTCTCTATATTAGTTTATGTTGTCTAGTGTCGTATGTCTCTATATCAGTGTTAGTTGTCTAGTGACGTTGTATGTCTCTATATCAGTTTATGTTGTCTAGTGACGTTGGTTGTCTCTATATCAGTTTATGTTGTCTAGTGACGTTGATTGTCTCTATATCAGTGTTAGTTGTCTAGTGACGTTGTATGTCTCTATATCAGTTTATGTTGTCTAGTGACGTTGATTGTCTCTATATCAGTTTATGTTGTCTAGTGACGTTGATTGTCTCTATATCAGTGTATGTTGTCTGCTGACGTATGTCTCTATATCAGTGTATGTTGTCTGCTGAAGTATATCTCTATATCAGTGTATGTTGTCTGCTGACGTATATCTCTATATCAGTGTATGTTGTCTGCTGAAGTATACCTCTATATCAGTGTATGTTGTCTGCTGACGTATACCTCTATATCAGTGTATGTTGTCTGCTGACGTATATCTCTATATCAGTGTATGTTGTCTGCTGAAGTATATCTCTATATCAGTGTATGTTGTCTAGTGACGCATGTCTCTACATCAGTGTATGTTGTCTGCTGAAGTATGTCTCTATATCAGTGTATGTTGTCTGCTGACGTATATCTCTATATCAGTGTATGTTGTCTGCTGACGTATATCTCTATATCAGTGTATGTTGTCTGCTGAAGTATGTCTATATATCAGTGTCTGTTGTCTGCTGACGTATGTCTATATATCAGTGTATGTTGTCTGCTGACGTATGTCTATATATCAGTGTATGTTGTCTGCTGAAGTATGTCTCTATATCAGTGTATGTTGTCTGCTGACGTATGTCTATATATCAATGTATGTTGTCTGCTGAAGTATGTCTCTACATCAGTGTATGTTGTCTGCTGACGTATGTCTCTACATCAGTGTATGTTGTCTGCTGACGTATATCTCTATATCAGTGTATGTTGTCTGCTAAAGTATGTCTATATATCAGTGTCTGTTGTCTGCTGACGTATGTCTATATATCAGTGTATGTTGTCTGCTGACGTATGTCTATATATCAATGTATGTTGTCTGCTGACGTATGTCTATATATCAGTGTATGTTGTCTGCTGAAGTATGTCTCTATATCAGTGTATGTTGTCTGCTGAAGTATGTCTCTATATCCGTGTGTGTTGTCTGCTGACTTATATCTCTATATCAGTGTATGTTGTCTGCTGACGTATGTCTCTATATCAGTGTGTGTTGTCTGCTGACGTATGTCTCTATATCAGTGTATGTTGTCTGCTGAGTATATCTCTATAGCAGTGTATGTTGTCTGCTGACGTATATCTCTATATCAGTGTATGTTGTCTGCTGACGTATATCTCTATATCAGTGTATGTTGTCTGCTGACGTATATCTCTATATCAGTGTATGTTGTCTGCTGACGTATACCTCTATATCAGTGTATGTTGTCTGCTGAAGTATGTCTCTATATCAGTGTATGTTGTCTGCTGACGTATGTCTCTATATCAGTGTATGTTGTCTGCTGACGTATGTCTCTATATCAGTGTATGTTGTCTGCTGAAGTATATCTCTATATCAGTGAATGTTGTCTGCTGACGTATGTCTCTATATCAGTGTATGTTGTCTGCTGACGTATATCTCTATATCAGTGTGTGTTGTCTGCTAACGTATGTGTATATATCAGTGTATGTTGTCTGCTGAAGTATATCTCTATATCAGTGTATGTTGTCTGCTGACGTATGTCTCTATATCAGTGTATGTTGTCTGCTGAAGTATGTCTCTATATCAGTGTATGTTGTCTGCTGAAGTATATCTCTATATCAGTGTATGTTGTCTGCTGAAGTATGTCTCTTTATAAGTGTATGTTGTCTGCGGACGTATATCTCTATATCAGTGTGTGTTGTCTGCTGAAGTATGTCTCTATATCAGTGTATGTTGTCTGCTGACGTATGTCTCTATATCAGTGTATGTTGTCTGCTGAAGTATATCTCTATATCAGTGTGTGTTGTCTGCTGAAGTATGTCTCTATATCAGTGTATGTTGTCTGCTGACGTATATCTCTATATCAGTGTATGTTGTCTGCTGAAGTATATCTCTATATCAGTGTATGTTGTCTGCTGACGTATGTCTATATTTCAGTGTATGTTGTCTGCTGACGTATGTCTCTGTATCAGTGTATGTTGTCTGCTGACGTATATCTCTATATCAGTGTATGTTGTCTGCTGACGTATGTCTCTATATCAGTGTATGTTGTCTGCTGACATATATCTCTATATCAGTGTATGTCGTCTAGTGACGCATATCTTTATATCATTTTATGTTGTTTTCTGACGTTGAGTGTCTCTTTTTCATGTTATTCTGAAAAAAATGTTCACGTTTTTTTTTGTTTTTTTTTTGATAAATTGACTATATATGTTGACATTTAGATGTCAACATCAGAGTATATTTAGATTTTGTAGTCCCTTCAGCTGACAGGCTGATCAGTAACAAAGGTTTTTGACATTCAATTATATTATTGTTCTTGCATCCAGTATTTAGGTTAATCGGAAAAAGGTGGTTTGAAAATGGAACACAGCGACTGAATGATTTCATGTCACCATATGACATTTTTATTGCTTTCAAACATTTGGTGAAATACAATTCATTTTTTTTAATTCTTTAAGTACATGTAGTTTCTATTGTTTTTCTATTAACATAACATATATGTATGCTTATGTTGTATTATTACTTTTTTTTCTTTTTTTAATGTTTCAGCAATGGAACACGTTTACCTGTTTCCTGAAAGTTCTGATAGGTTCACAAGATTTATGGTAATTGACTAATCGAAGTGACTTCCTAAACAATTGACTGAATTAAAGAGCGGCTTTTTCTGACAAATATGTGGACCTACGTAGGCTATGTAGGGTAAGTGGGATATGATAAGTTTGTCTATGAGATTATTTCGAAGTATGTAGAACGAGCTGGATGGCCCTTGTATTACTGTTTGAAAACAACAACAATTGACTTCTTCATATAGAGTAACCCGGCCATTCTACTAAACCTGTAAGTGCTTCGATTGTTATAAGACGCCATCAAGTACCTCATTAAGTTCTCGATTGTAATTTGGACACATCCTTATTATCATCAATTATTTATTAATACAAATACCATCATGTATTCCAATATCACACTTGACTGTTGAAAACGCTATCTATTCAGATTATGAAAATTGAAGACAATAAAAGGTTTGTATTGAAATATAACGAAATCCTTTTAAATGTCTAATATTCCAAATAAAAAATCCATTTATTACACATTGTTTCATCCAAAACACATCGTTTTAGTATTTTGCGTGGGCATTATACTCGGGTTACTATTCTGATAACCCAAAATTTATGATGATATACTGTACGTATAAAGCATATTTGCCAACTTCCCTCGCATTTTAACTGTACGTTGGGTACATAGCTGTAGCATACTGAAAATTTTACAAAACTGCAACATGAGGGAATAAGTTTGTCGCATGGAAAACAAGTTTTCTCTTTTGCGCTCTAAGAAGTTCTGCATTCTGAAGTGAAAAGAACATGACAAAAACTATGTGTAGTTTGGCGATTTCGGTTTTGTTTTGTGTGTGTGCTATTTATTGGAACATATGCGATTCACTTAATGCACACAGGCATCCGTCCACAGATATTTCATATACGGTTTCAATGCCCGGACTTGTCGTCATAAGCGAATTTAATAAAAAGTCGATATCCCGGTGCGTACAATTGTGCGCAGTTTTACCGCAATGTTCCTCAATGCTGTACTGGATCACAGATTTTGAAAACAATCTTGTTACCTGTGCATTGCTCGAGAACGAATTCCTGCCTGTATCTTCAAGCAGTTCTGTGCCTAAAGTCGTGTTCATGGCATTACGCGACTGGGGAAAGGTAAATTTTTTGACAATATTATCTAGAGCTACCTTTCAACGCGCATATGTCAAAATATCATAAGGATAAATAATTTCAGTTCAATATTGAGTAAGTACTATGAATTCAATCTGTTTACGTGTACAATCAAAGAAAGCTTTACCAAAACTAATCAATACAGCTTTAAGTTTTGAATTATGTATTTAAACTACTCAGACCTATGGGCTCAAAAAAGCGAACATACGATAAGTACGTTGACAGGATTGCCCCATCTTTTCAACGATCGTGCCGTTCGATTGTTTTTTTTTGTATCCATACTTCTATTTATTTCGAAAATAATTGACGGATTAAACATAGTTTAAGTGGTTTTACTAACATAGCTTTTAGTTTAATGTATATCACTGACATACTATCTAACCAGAAGTCTCCATAACAATACTACTTATTTTGCAAACACATCGCTTAGTTTAATGTATATCACTGACATACTATCTAACCAGAAGTCTCCATTTCAATATTACTTTTTTAACGTTGGCATTCAATCTAACCAGAAGTCTACATAACAATGCTACTTATTTTACAAACACATTGTTTAGTTTAACATGTAACGCTGACATTCAGTCTAACCAGAAGTCTACATAATAATGCTACTTATTTTGCAAACACATTGTTTAGTTTAACATGTAACGCTGACATTCTGTCTAACCAGAAGTCTACATAATAATGCTACTTATTTTACAAACACATTGTTTATTTTAACATGTAACGCTGACATTCAGTCTAACCAGAAGTCTACATAATAATGCTACTTATTTTGCAAACACATTGTTTAGTTTAACATGTAACGCTGAGATTCAATCTAACCAGAAGTCTACATAACAATACTACTTATTTTACAAACACATCGTTTAGTTTAACATGTAACGCTGACATTCAATCTAACCAGAAGTCTACATAACAATACTACTTATTTTACAAACACATCGTTTAGTTTAACATGTAACGCTGACATTCAATCTAACCAGAAGTCTACATAACAATACTACTTATTTTACAAACACATCGTTTAGTTCAACGTGTAACTGACATACTATCTAACTAAAGAACTTGACCCTACGATATGTGTGTTATATGTACATTGATAATGATGGCCCGAATCGTGAATAAAATATTCTAAGGTCGTTTTGAGTGATCTTTTAGGAAGAGGGTTTACAATTTAAGAGGTACACGAACCTGCGCTTTATTCTGAATATATATGGTCGTTTCAATGTTGGCCGTTTCGATGATCGTATATACCTGCGTTCCTTTACCAATCTTCAGAAATCTCACTCTCAAATTATCATTGCTCTTTAATCCTTGAGGAAGAAGGTATCCGATGTACCATTAAGAGACATTTATTAAGTCATTGGTAATAATGTTGTGTTGTGATGTTCGTTGACCCACTTGATATTGGTCTCTATGAACGGGCAATGCATACTGTTTACTTATATGTACAATACATTTCCGAAAGAAATAATATTTACAAAGTTCTTGTAGAAAACTTGTTTCTAAATCGGACATAAAATAACTTGTTTTGCAATATCCCAAGGCAAAAACAAATGTTTTCCAATATTGCTTTCGATATATGTATTACTTATTTGTTGTTACTTATTACACCTATTTAAATGGTACCAAAATGATATGGGGTCACCACGCATCCAAAATGTAACATCGTTAATATTGAGAACAATAGCCGCATTGCACACATCGTGTGCTATCAAAATAAGTTTTCTCTTCGTGTCCCTACAAATTTCATTTTCTTTTAAAACGAAATGACCAACCTATTGTAGGCCTTGATAACTCAAATTGTTCCACTTCTAATAAAGTTATTTACTCTGTATTTTAATACATTTCCTTCCCTATTGCTGTTTGTGAAATTGTATACATTGGGAAGCTATAGCTATTAATTGTAGTTAAATGTTATATTATTCGTTGTGTATGTATGTGTACATTCATGATTTATAAATTGCTTTATTTCATGAAGATAACACATTAAGTTATATAGTTAGCTTCTTTACAATGTGGTCCCGAATGGATTCTACAAACGTATTAGTATACATTGCAAATTCAAACAATAACAAACATGACGACATTCAAACACAACATATACTCAGAACAATGTTCAAAGTTATAAGATACAAGAATAAATCGCATTTAAACAAACAATTTTAACAGACAGTCATTCACAAAAGTCATTGTTTTGTCATAAGGTGTTTTTTTGAATTGTGTTTAAATGCAAATAAAGATGATGATTCGCGAATAAAAAGCGGTATAGAATTCCAAACAGATTTAGCAAAATAAGTAAATGACTTTTTACCGTAGTTAGTCTTGCAGCAAAGGGAACTTAAATCATTATGGGTGGCAGACCGCAATGAGTAGTTTGTGTTTTGGGTGAATGAAATAACTTCACTTAAGTATTCAGGCATGAGACCATGCAAAAACTTGTAGATAACAAGTCCAACATTAGATTTACATCTATTGTCAAACGATAACCAGCCTTATTCCTTGAACAATGGACTGAATGACGTTTTTAACAGTTTCCTTAGAATTATTTTTGCAGTCTATTTTTCTGAATAATATATATTTAACATGTGTGTGAATGTATACATCTGCTTATAGGGTTCAGAAGATTAAATATTCATCGCATCGTCCACAAAAATACAGTCGCTGAAAGTGCTGCCCTTTGTATATGTTGCAGGAACATGAGGCCAGAATACTGAAACTATTGTTTTCGATTTAGATTATTGGAATTGAAATGACTTGACCTCATCGACAAAACCAATAGGAGTCATCGAACTAAGACGGCTCAGTTCAGATATAGGAAGACATCCGTAAAAGAAAAATATTATATAGTGGGGAGAAACGCCACAACCCACCTTTTGTTCGTTGCTAGTTTGAAAAATTGAGAAACACTTTCATTGCAAAGATAGTAGATACTAATAAGGCACACATTGAAAGTATTTCTAAATCTTGAAAGAAAAACATATTGTGGTTAGTGGTTTATTGTCAACCGATACCTGTCTCTTAGCTCCAGTGTGAGTTCAATCTCTCCCATATTTGTTAGTTATGATAGCATGTTTAACAATGAAGAGAAGGCAGATGCATACAACAACTTCTTCGACAACCAAACCATCCATAAGAAGACTAAAACCATCAACACCATCGCACGAAATCTCCTGCTTCCCATCGGTGGTACGGTTCATCCATGCTTATTTCTTTCTTTTACCTCTGGGTAGACTGTGGGTTAAATGGAATGTCATACCCACTCTGTAATTTCTTCAACTATTCACTTTCTGTAGATACTTCTTTTGGAAGGTTGCTAACGTTTGTTCCGTCCACAAAAAGGCGAGACTAAATTAATATAAAACTTTAGTCCTATATCATATTTTATTCTCTAAGCAAACGTAAAAGGAATGTTGATAAACATCCATAAATTAATCGTCTCATTATTCTGACATATGTCAAATATGGTTTCATAGTTCGTAATTCAAATGTGAACTAATTAGCTTTTAATTAAATTCCATTTTGTGAGACGCGTGCTACTGGGAAGGAAGTCGTGTTCGTGTCGTTAACAACGAGTTACACTTCAATGTTCCACTTATTCTATTCGTCCCATTAGAGCAGGTGTACCCAAAGGCTAAATATAGGGACCACTACTGTTTCGCGTATATATTAACGACACAATTATAGAGAAAAATGCGTTTATATGAATTCGCTGTTTACATCAGCTTATAAATATTCGTAGAAATATCTTCTTCTTCTCTGAATTCCCATCTCGGAAAGATTAGTAAATTGGCAGACACGTCGTTAGATCCTTTAATCAATAAAATTCTACTTCATTGCTATTTTACGAAATTGTCCTCAAAATATACATTCCCTTTGACAATGCGTAGCCATGGAATTTCTGAAAATATAACACTGAAGCATATCGGTATGATTCTATCAAATGAGGGTTTCGGTCACCCCACATCAATCAAATTAAAGAGAAAGCTTGGGTACGAGTACACATCTGCTGTACACTTAATTATACACTCGATCGCAAAACTCTTAAATAATCCACATGACTTTTATCCTTCCACTCCTTAAATTTGGCGATATTCCCTTTGAGAACTGCACTGCAATCGATTCAACACTAACCGCAAGAATCGTCACCGGGGCAATGGAAATAGTAAGAACATAAAAGAACGTTTCAGTGTCCTTTAACAAATGACGCTAACTGAAAGAATATAGAACCGCAGGCTTACTTTTATGTTTAAAACACAAACAAATTCATTATACTGCGAAATATGATGCCTGTCCGTCCACAACATTCTAGACACAGTCTTAGAAACAAGACAAATATTCCACTTATACATTATAAAACTGTATTGTACAGCAATTCCATAATTCCATCATCCATTAGGTAATGGAACTTTCTATTAGCTACTTTACAGTTTGCCGACGTACAAAAATTCAAAACACAACTTTTCAATACACCTGCAATACACTAACAATTCCATCGCAATACACTCACTCGTTCCTGAGCAACTATCACCTTTTATTTACTCTTGCATGGTTATGTAACGCTTTTCGGAATTATACATTCTGAAATATTTACTTCCACATATATCTGTATTTATTATATCAAAAGGTTTCGCTTAGTTTGTTTTGCGCTGTTTCTAATAGCTATGTTGATAGCTATGTTGATAGGTATGTTGATTTACGTTTATTCTTATATAATACGTAATACATTATGCATATAGTTTATCCTTCTACTCTAGATATAAAAATATAATTTTAGCTCACTCACGTAATAAAGATTGTATGTCCTATTGTTTTTTTTCTCTAAGCAAACACATTAAATTATAAATGATTAAATTATAAGATAACCAGATAATAAACATAAATGTTTGATTGCAAAGAAGATTATCTTTACAAGCTTTTACCTTTCGATCAAATTGAACAAATTCTTATATATTTGTATTAAAATATTTGTTGTCAATGGAACATTTCATAAAATAAAGCAAGTTCAAACCCACGTTATTTTCAATTGCACCGCCATTTTGTTCGTTTCATGGATAATTTTGGAAATATAACTGCTCGGAGGCTAACTGTGTTAATTTATATGCGTGAATTTTTACATATTTTGAAATTTGTAAATACAATTAAGCTTTATATTCAAAGAAAAATTTCGACAGTAAACAAACAATAAATTCATTTTTAAAACTGTTTCTTCTAGTAAAATTTAATTTAATTTATTCTGTTGAATTTATTCTGTTATTCTGTAATTATTGAGTTTACACTAACTTATTTAAGCTCGATTGTTACAAAAGCTGATAAATTATAGTATCGAACCCGTTTTTACGCGTACAGTATCCATTTTCAAAGCCCATGAGAAAATACCCCTAATGTGAATCGAACCGACAACCGGTTGGGGGAAGGGCGAACACCTATACAACTAGATTACTGTCACATCCACACTAATTTGATTTTCGTGTGCGTACTATGAGCCAGTCACTTTTTGCCATACTCTATATTAAGATACATTTTCTTAGGTAATAGTAACTCACTGAAATTATGGAACATGGTTAAATCAGTATGAATATGTGCTATATGCAAACTAGGTATCGTTGGGTTCCACAGCCGCAATAATATACTTACTAAGCTGATAAGTTTTGAAAATTATTTCCATTTTAACATTGCTTGGTTCCTTTTTAAATGATTTCAACTACATTTCGAGGGGTGAAAGCGAAAAGGTTCTATCTTCTTCTTTATTTGATGTCACTTAAAACCTTTTTGCATTCACCCCTCGATATATTGGAATGCATTCCGGACAGTCAGTGAACTGTCAGAAACAAAAATGCATCCAAATTATGACATTATAGTGGCTGCGAAAGACTTCTACTATGGATACATGTACATATGGTGTGGACTACTTGTTGTGTATTACGTCATCCATTTAAGATTTCTGCTATGGGTACATGTAAATGTGGGCAACTTGTTGTGTATTACGTCATCCATTTAAGACTTCTGCTGTGGGTACATGTAAATGTGGGCAACTTGTTGTGTATGACGTCATCCAGCTAAGATTTCTGCTATGGGTACTTATACATGTGCACTACTTGTTGTGTATTACGTCATCCAGTTAAGAGTGCATCGTTCAAGTTTACAAATGGATATAAAAGATACGAGGAAAGCAATTCATGCGAGAATTAGACAGAATACGGATACAACTTAATAACGCAAACTATTAACACTACTGCAAGTTATACGTCTAGTTTTGGAACCATTTCGATTAGCATTTATCTATTTGTTTGATATTGCTATTTTGTGACTGCAGTCGTACGTGCAATGTTGTCTGTGCTTGGCCACTGTACTTGTATATCAATTATATTTTTAAAGGAAGATACTGGGAGCTGTAGTCATAACAACTGTGTGGGCAGAGAATTATGCCTTCCCTCAGGAGAAACATACACGTGTAAAGAAATTGGTAAGACTCTACTGTATTTTTCGGTTAAAATCTTAACAACGGCCCTGTTAAAAAGTACAACGCTAAGGCCTTACATACACTGAACGAGTGGCGCATAACCATCGAAACATTTCGTATTGATAATTGCTTGACGTAAAGTCAGGACAACGAGTGGCGCATAACCATCGAAACATTGCGTATTGATAATTGTTTGACGTAAAGTCAGGACAACGAGTGGCGCATAACCATCGAAACATTGCGTATTGATAATTGCTTGACGTAAAGTCCGGACAACGAGTGGCGCATAACCATCGAAACATTGCGTATTGATAATTGCATGACGTAAAGTCAGGACTACGGCCGTACAAACACTGAACTAGTGGCGCATAACCATCGAAACATTTCGTATTGATAATTGCTTGACGTAAAGTCAGGACTACGGCCGTACAAACACTGAACTAGTGGCGCATAACCATCGAAACATTGCGTATTGATAATTGCTTGACGTAAAGTCAGGACTACGGCCGTACAAACACTGAACGAGTGGCGCATAACCATCGAAATATTGCGTATTGATAATTGCTTGACGTAAAGTCAGGACTACGGCCGTACAAACACTGAACAAGTGGCGCATAACCATCGAAATATTGCGTATTGATAATTGCTTGACGTAAAGTCAGGACTACGGCCGTACAAACACTGAACGAGTGGCGCATAACCATCGAAACATTTCGTATTGATAATTGCTTGACGTAAAGTCGGGACTACGGCCATACAAACACTGAACGAGTGGCGCATAACCATCGAAACATTTCGTATTGATAATTGCTTGACGTAAAGTCGGGACTACGGCCGTACAAACACCGAACTAGTGGCGCATAACCATCGAAACATTTCGTGTTGATAATTGCTTGACGTAAAGTCGGGACTACGGCCGTACAAACACTGAACGAGTGGCGCATAACCATCGAAACAATTCGTATTGGTAATTGCTTGACGTAAAGTCAGGACTACGGCCGTACAAACACTGAACAAGTGGCGCATAACCATCGAAACATTTCGTATTGGTAATTGCTTGACGTAAAGTCGGGACTACGGCCGCACAAACACTGAACGAGTGGCGCATAACCATCGAAACATTTCGTGTTGATAATTGCTTGACGTAAAGTCAGGACTACGGCCGTACAAACACCGAACTAGTGGCGCATAACCATCGAAACATTTCGTGTTGGTAATTGCTTGACGTAAAGTCGGGACTACGGCCGCACAAACACTGAACGAGTGGCGCATAATCATCGAAACATTGCGTATTGATAATTGTTTGACGTAAGGTCAGGACTACGAGTGGCGCATAACCATCGAAACATTGCGTAATATTTACACCTCAACTTCCATTCCTTAAATGAACTGCCTTTCGGCAATTGCGTTCATCAATCGATGAACGCAACATCTTCGGATATGTTCGGATCGTAATTCATTGCATAACAATATACATAAAAGCTATTGATCTTGTTATTGGTTGTATTGTGTCTGCAGGTCCCGTAAAATATAGATCAACATTTTTAAAAGTGTTAGTTTATTATATTTTAAATATATTGGTACCATAAGTGTTTCAATTTTACGTTTTAAAGTAATTTCAAGAGGTTGATCTTTTCCCGCGTTATTGTGACGTCATTTGAAAAAAATGTTTCCGGTTATAGTCGGGTCGTTCTATTGACCGAATGGGTAAGAACAGATTACTGAAAGGTTTTCTTAAATGAAATAAAGTATTTTTTAACAATTCTTGAATGAAATAATGAACTATTGGTGTAAATATAAGGAATGAATTGCGGGGTTGATGTCATTATCAGGGATATGAACACAATTGGGTTGGTCAAAGTACGCGTGGAGTCCTTCGGACGCCACACACATTGACCAACCCGATTGCGTTCATACCCCGATAATGACATCAACCCCGCGATTCATTCCTTAATTGATAATTGTTTGACGTAATGTCAGGAAAAGGGACAGTGGCCGTTTAGCACTTCAGACAAATGTATTTGCGATATGATACGCTTGCAGATTTATGACATGTTGTTCTTTTATTTTATAATATAATAATATTATCTTGAAAGTTTGTGAGGACAACCCCAGAGTACGGAACGCAGAATTCAGTGAAATAGAGGCGGTCCATGACCCAAACAGAAGGAATGTTGTCTGTAGAAGCGGATTCGCTGTTAAAAGTAGGTCATTGTTTTACTTTTGTTGAATTTACAATATTAAACGTTCTTTAAAGCCATGTAATTACCCACGGTATGTAAACAGGACTTTAAATAGCATTCATACATAAGCACTATTCCATTAACATCATGTATGCAGAAATATGTTTTGCCGTCATATATTTACAGTAACAATATCAAGTCCTGATTTGAACTAAGAAAATAATTTAAATTGTAAAATGTATTAGATTGATACGTTACTTTACTATATTTGATGATAAATCTTCTTTGAACGAATAAGTTAAAATGGATTGAAAATATTGGAAGAAAATCTATATTTCTTCTCGATATCAGCATAATCTACTAGGTACGAAAAAATGCATGATGCAGACCGAAATACAATGCAAAGGAAACAAAAAACTCTTAACAAACTAGCATTTAAACAACACAGCTTATGGTGTAATAACATCAAACAATTTATGATCTATACACAAAATGAAAAGAACATGCAAAAGTAAACTTGGTTTTTGCATTAAAAAAGATTTCGTTCTAAATAAGGCTCTATAAACATTGTTTATTAAATATGAATTTCTGATATTCAGTTTGTTCCTGTATTTTTTTTATTTTATTATCGCAATCAATTGATCTACACCTGTGACCTAACTAAATTTACAACATTTTACCGCGTGACTAAGATAGGCCCCAGTATATCCAATCGGATTTGGACCAAATCATAACATTGGTCGACTGAAAAAGTAACTGACTGATGTTCCTCATTCTTGGTTTCTTGGTGAGAAAAATTATCATTTCATTTTGTCATTGAAGCTTCTTCGCCAGTCTACGGCAAAGTCTTGTGCAATCAACTAATGAACGAGTGGATTTGTGTCCAACAAGGAGGCGGGAAATATATATATAGTTCTTTTTTCAAGAGAAATGTTCCAGCAGTTACGTGCGACAGCGGTAAGTAAAATAATATTATAATTTCTAAAATACCGTTTACATCCATAAAATTCCGTAAACTTCTGCAGGCAGTTGTAACAAACAATGATGTCTTTATTTCTGTTCAAATAATCAAATCGTTGGTGAAAAACTATCAAATATAAACTGTTGACCAATCAAATAGCTTAAATGTGCAAACTAACCAATGAATAATTTGAGCATAAATTATCTAGTTTTAAACGATTGACTGTAGAACTCAAGAACTCACTTGCGTAATAAAATAATTAACACAAATATTTATGCTCGCCATACAGTTTTTACAATATTTGAAACAGAAGCCTGGTGTCAATGGACACTGCTGTTTCGTGCAGCCGCTGGCACGGGAAGGAGTATCAAAGATGCCTATCTTACCGGTACTGGCGTCACCAATACCCCACAGTGTAAAGATGGATGGAATCCAAACTGTACTGGCATCTACAGAAGTCATCTCCTTGAACGCTGGGAGAACGTATCAAAAGTATGTCATTTCCTTCGTTCGGTATCAATACTTTATTTCCAGACTATATTGACACGGATGTTTCGTGCATCCACTACCACTTAAACGAGTATTACTTTTTTTCCAGACTATATGGTACATTGACACTGATTTTTGTGCAGCCAGAACCAATTAAACGAGTAAACTTTATTTCCAGACTATATGGTACATTGACACGGATGTTTGTGCAGCCACTACCAATTAAAAGAGTAAATTTTATTTCCAGACTATATGGTACATTGACGCGGATGTTTGTGCAGACACTACCAATTAAACGAGTATAACTTAATTTCCAGACTATATGGTACATTGACAAGGATGTTTGTGCAGTCACTACCAATTAAACGAGTATTACTTTATTTCCAGACTATATGGTACATTGACGCAGATGTTTCGTGCACCCACTACCAATTAAACGAGTATAACTTAATTTCCAGACTATATGGTGCATTGACACAGATGTTTGTGTAGACACTACCAATTAAACGAGTATTACTTTATTTCCAGACTATATGGTACATTGACGCAGATGTTTGTACAGCCACTACCAATTAAACGAGTATAACTTAATTTCCAGACTATATGGTACATTGACGCAGATGTTTGTGCAGACACTACCAATTAAACGAGTATAACTTAATTTCCAGATTATATGGTACATTGACGCAGATGTTTGTGCAGCCACTACCAATTAAACGAGTATAACTTAATTTCCAGACTATATGGTACATTGACGCAGATGTTTGTGCAGCCATTACCAATTGAACGAGTATAACTTAATTTCCAGACTATATGGTACATTGACGCTGTGGTTTCGTGCAGCCACTACCACTTAAACGAGTATAAAGTATGTTTTACTTAACGGTTAAGGTGTTAGAAATACACTAGAGTGTAAATATGGATGGGATGTAAATTACAATGGTATATATATGTACACGATGTCACGAAAGTTTCGAGAGTTGCAAATGTACGAGTTTCAGTTTTTATGTCAAACACAATTCTCTTTCTTTTCTGTATCTCAGATCTTTTCTTAAATTAAAAGAAAGAATATCTGGTAAGTAATTAACTGGATTTTACAATCTAGGAGAAAGGTCATTAGGAAAATCAAAACAAATATCTGATTGTAACAGCGGCTTTGGTTTGAGTCAGACTGACCATTGTTCTCAAATTATAAAGGGAATACTCTTTTATTTGTTTGTAAGTTAAATTATTTCGAAATCAAAGCTCGATTGCATAGTTTGTTAGTAAAACATACAATAACGAATTACATTTCGGACTTCCATTGGCGCAAAAAGCGAATTTTTACATCAGTCGAAGGACGGAGATCGTTTATCACACTCATTCTCCATAACTGCAATCCAATTCCATTCAATATTGCGTTTTATTATGTGTTTGTATAAGGTTTTTTAGCGGCGATTTATATACCATTGGTTTTTAGAGCACAAATTACAACAATGAAGTGTAAAAAGATTGTGTGTTTGTGTTAATGCTAGTTTTTTTAGCGTTATTCAGTCATTTCAGAATAAATATTCGATTTTCAACAAGACTTACATTTATGAAAGAGTAATTTCAATTTTAAATTTATATTCTCAATTTAGGATTGCATTTCCATTTTGAATTACTTTTGTTTATATACTTCATCTAATTTTTAAATAAAATTGAAATTATCTCGAATGCCGGCCCAGACATTTTGCTGCACTTGCTATGCAGAAAAAAATAACAGATTGACCAAAATAACTATCATCTAACTTTGCAGATATCTATAACAGTATATCCTACAGAAAACCTGGAATATAACACTTACTCGATCAACTTCAATGGAGAAGGTACGCATATCTCTTTGAATACTTCAATAATACAATATGACATACTACACACGTTATGAATTATTTGTGATGAAATATTATTAAGCAAACGCACAGTGTGTAATAATGCACGGCTGACATATGCAACCGTATTAAACTTAGAAGAGTTGAATTGTTTTGTCCCGTATTTAGGTATCCGGTTCACACATATTTGAAATGTGGTTGTCATGGGAACCCGTATTATCTTGGTAGTATTTGAAATGAATTTGTGTGCATAAGAACATTCACATACAGTCAATGTAAAAACGTCCAAATTTTGTTGTTGTTGTTCTTTTTTTTAAATATGCAAAGTGTAAAGCCTTTATGAACTCTGTTATTTTGGCCATTTATTTTATATAGTGACCACTCATCGAATAACTTTTAACTGGTACCAAAGTATGCAGGGTCACCAAGCGTCAGCAATTTACGTTAATGGAGCTATCATCAACTTGTGGATCTGATTCCGTATTACCATTTAAACATTCACAACTATTAATTTACATGCATGCACTTACATGCGTACAGGTTCAACAAAGGAGAGTTGGTTCGAAGAAGGGATGGAGCGCCTGTATTCGTCACCACGGGGACTGTCGGGTGCTTCTTCTTTCAAACAGTTCAACAGGTACTTTGTCACTTATGTTGTGTTTTACATCTCGTACATACCACCGTTTCTATGACTAATATATTAAATGTTATATAATTTTGCATGCATGTGTTCATAAAAGCTTATATAAGTTCAAGAGTAGAATTGTATCCATGCGTATAATTTTAAGTATCACACACACACACACGCGCGCGCGCACGCACACACACACACACACATACCCTCTCACGCACGCACGCACGGACGCAAATACACACACACGCCACGCGAGCTCGCGCGCACACGCATGCAAGTTATTGTATTTGTTAACGTTGAGACAAGTGGGAGTTTAGCGTTCACCGGTTTAAAACTTGTTTTATACTCTTTTTGTTAGGATTTAGAACGAGGCTTGTGTTAAATGTTTATCTACTGGGCTTGTTACTGTTTTTATTTCAGTTTTTAATTAACACATCCTGTTCAGAGGCGGTAATCAAAACTTATTTTTATATATGTATATTGATATAAATGTTATTTAATATCTGTGAGAAATGGGTGATCACAAATACATCAAATACATTTAGAAGCAATGCGTACTTATAAATAATTTATAAACCTGTGCACGTTCCCATTACGACTTTAAATTGAAAACCTAATTGATCAGTGTCTTGAACAGATTCTTTATATTTCCATGTGTTCCACATCACTTAATAACCTTATTCAGAGCGTCTGCTTTAGAAGCGGAAGATCGCGACCGCGTCATTAGGGTATACGTGCATATAGCATATGTATTAGCCTGTTTTATATCAATAGGCTATTTAATAATATTCATGGGCTATCTAAGGTCTGATCAATATACATACTGGCTAATGATACACTGCATCGCATTGCTAGATATCTCTGCGTTAGTATCCACCGATACCCTCCCTATGTTTAGAATCCAATACAGTGTTTAAATAATAATAATATGTTTAAATTAGATGATCTAGTTTCTATAATTAAACAACTAAACTCTGGGCATTATTCAGAGGAAGCTTAGAAAGTAACTAGAATGATTGGCGTTTGAGGCGCCTCTTTTTATAATTGTTTTCCTTTCCAGTTCTGACTTACCTGGTCAATTCTTGACAGTAATGAAGGATGATCAGTCAACCGATCCCTGCACCTCGCTAGCATTCAGTGTGTTTGACGCCGCCCTCCCTGGGTGTCTAACGGAACAGGCCGGTAGCCGAAATCGTCCGTACATTGTAATGTTTGATGCCAAAAACAAACCTTTGTGTAAGTAATGATTATCAAAAGTTTGGTAGTGTTAATATTAACCATATCGATAACTTTATAAATAACTGGATACAAGTTTGCACATACAAAACTTATTTTAATGTATCTGGGTCAATGTATTAACTCACACATGTCAGATAGTATGTGAGTTATCCTGGCGGTAAGCTCAGTTGAAAGAGCACCTGACCTACAAACTAATAGTTGCGGGCTCGATTCCTGAACTGGCCACATTACCTTTCTGTAACGCGCAACCCGGGTGCCTACGAACGGTTATATATTCGTCTGCTGGCACGGTACTGAATCGCACATGTCAGAGAGTATGTTATTTATCGGGATCGGCTAGCTCAGTTTGTAAAGGGCCCGAATTGCGAGCTGGGAGTCCCTATTTCGATCTCCTATGAGCCTGTAACATCTATCAAAGAACAAAACTGATCATAATTTATTGAGAGACATCAATCAGGTCACTAAATACCATGTTAGGTCAAACTTAGGGTTTGAAGTACTTAACTGGCCAATGTGTTATCTGATCCATTTACGTGTGGGCTTTGATTGGAGATCTGCGTCATGTACATGTATGTGTCTACTGTACATTTTAAAACGTCTAACTGATATCGAATACACATGTACGTTCAATAGAAAAATGACAGTACAGGTTTATAGATAAAATAATGTGTCTTGGGTATCATCTCACAAAATTGCATGTACACATTCTTTATTTTCAACGTATTAGACTGGCATTTAAAGTTCAAAAAAATTAACATCGTTGATGTAGCTTGTGCATATGTGTCACGTATTTCAGACTTTAAAAGTGTGCTTACATGTGCTATTATAAGAGGTCTAAGGATCCATAACTCTCCATGCTAATATGATTGAGTAGAAAAGTCTTTTTTATTTTCTGTTGTTTTTCTGCACTAATATAGAGATGCAATAGGGGTTTGTAGATATTATACAATAAATCTTGGCTAATAGTATGCGTAATGGTAAACAGATGACAGCTCGTGAAATGAATATTATAGCTTACCGTACTTGTTTCAGTCCATCAACACATCGCGATATGGGCTGAATTCAAATAAAACTAGAAGCGGTACCTGCGATTTACGGAAGCTGCTATATGTGTGATGTTGTTTGTCATTTTGATGTGTTATTTGCATTTATTGTATTTTGTCACTCGGTAACATTCGGAGTTCCTCGGCCATTTTATCGAAAACAACCTCGGATATATGCCGGTACATCAGTTGAAGTAGTTCGTAATTTTTTGAATTATATCATTAATCAAATGTAGTATATTAGAGTTGTATTTACTGATCTAAGTTTAAATTGATTGCCAGTGAAGTGTATTATTGCAAACATAATTAAGATTCCCAAGAGTTAAGTCATAAATTTTACTTCTAAATATAATTACTACGCGATCTACTTGCAGCGTACCGCTTTTTGGGGTATGTAAAACGTCCAAATACATCCGAGATTGTTTTCGATAAAAAATGCCGAGGAGTTCCGAATGACTCGGTAAATGATTAACTTGACTGATGACTGTATCCATCAATATCTTATAAGAAACTATCAGCAAAATGTAGGAATGCGGAACAAACAGATCAAACTCCTTTTACATAAATTCATTATTTATTTATTGCATTGTAGCGCAAAAATAATCATTTTAAAAGTAAAACGTTGTTCAGTGAATGTATTCAGTTTCCAAGTAGAAAATTCCGATTAGAACTAACAATTTGGTGTACCTTCTGTTCGGATTGTGACATTGACACAAAATTATCTGTAAAATTATATTATGCATATTCAGAAAGAGCTTAAATGTTGTTGCGTTACATTTTTTTACATTCTATCTTTATTTCAGTAAAATTTTATTTATTCAACTGAACATGCTTGAAATAATGTATTTTAATGCTTGCTAAAGATTGAATTTAAGGATATTCGATGCGTTCATACGATTGTATTTTGCCATTTGCTGTGTTGATATTGTTTTCTGCATGGTCACCACATTAAATTGTTGTATGATTTGAAGGATATTGCTCACTAAATATTAATATGTATTAAATAAATGACTGACTCCACATAACAGATAAAATTATGGCAGTTTTATTGTTCGTTACCTTAACTAAAATCGAAAAATAAATGACATAATTGTTCAAAGTCAAAATAGTTGGATTGCATTATTTGAATCAGAATAACACTAATACATGTTTTCTATTCTATCTCTTAAAAAACATCTACCGTGCTTAAATGTGTGTGTTTTTGGCTATATATATATATATATATATATATATATATATATATATATATATATATATATATATATATATATATATATAATGAAGTAAATGTTATATATGTATAAACTACAAAACTTGTACTAACATTCGAGTTCAATTTTCACAGTTCACATTTCTGCATGCGTATTGATTTAACATCATTAAATCCATAGCAGGTTTAAAAAGGCCATGAATCTAAAGCGGGTATGCATTGAATATCAGCAGCTGGTGAATTTTGACTTCTTAGTTTTAGTGTTATATTAATCATTTATATTCTTTTATTCAACAACTTTCTTGACTCAGTGGTTTTCTGTTTTCCAACGAGGAAGCTGCTTCGAATTATTCCGTAGACACGGCTGTTTTTGTTTGCTTTATTTTAAACTCTAACGTCACTACAATTAGCCGTTAGTGAGTATCACGTGTTTTGCTTAAACGTTTTTAAATGTAATGTATTTCTTATTGGACTGGTCTTTTAAATAGTGTTGATTAAATTTTTGAAACGGATTTTAGTTTTTATTGTGTTGTCAATTGTCTTGCAGTTGTTGCTTTCCTTTAAAAGTAACCATACATATGCCAAGCTTAAATCTAGAGACACACGACTCACACATTGCAATCGGATTGCACTGTTTTCAGTCAATGGTAACTAATATATTTATAGGCATTAAGAACTCTCCTCGATATTTCTATTTCTTCATCCTGACGAAAAGCGTTAAAAAAGTCAGAACGACATGATTTGATATTTATTTTAAAATAACGATCCAAAAAGCGTTTTCATTTTTAGTTTTTCAAGCGGGATTGATGAGCGCTGTATCACGAAGACAAAAAATTACCTCTCGAAACATTCCTTGCTCCTCTTGTGTCAGAACTTGTGTCGGAGATTAACTGAAGCAAAATGGGCCACTGAGAAAAAGTACAATTTACAAATGTAAAAATAAACGGACTTAAAATATAAATGTAATATGTTAATCACATTTTAACACAGACAGGGGGTGAGATGTTTGAGTCTTAAATCAAAGCTGGAGTAAAACACGTGCGTAGGAAGCGGTCGTGATCTGTTATTGAAGGGAAGCGGCCGTGGGCTGTTATTGAAAGGAAGCGGCGGTGGTCTGTTATTGAAGGGAAGCGGCCGTGAGCTGTTATTGAAGGGAAACGGCCCGTGGGCTGTTATTGAAGGGAAGCGGCCGTGGGCTGTTATTGAAGGGAAGCGGCCGTGAGCTGTTATTGAAGGGAAGCGGCCGTGGGCTGTTATTGAAGGGAAGCGGCCGTGAGCTGTTATTGAAGGGAAGCGGCCCGTGGGCTGTTATTGAAGGGAAGCGGCCGTGAGCTGTTATTGAAGGGAAGCGGCCGTGAGCTGTTATTGAAGGGAAGCGGCCGTGAGCTGTTATTGAAGGGAAGCGGCCGTGGGCTGTTATTACATATTATAAAACTTCTCATGTAATATTGCTAAATTTGGTATTGAAAATTACCAAATCCATCCGTCTTGTTGTAAAGCATTTCTGTTTAAAACATATCGGATTAACCATTTAAATATTGAACAAAATTTCCGTTTTCGAAACGGTCATGAAATTGACTTTATTTCATAGAAACTGTATCAAGATAGTGATATAAGCCAATTTTCTGTCGTTGGTAAAGAGTGTCAATAATAAGGATAACACTATAGTCTTCAAAAACAATGAAGGCATTTGAAATACGTCAGATCAAAGTGAAATTAATTTCAGAGAACGTGTGGCAATCATGCCTTAACAGAGGTCTAAGTCACTTCGTGTGCGATGTATATTTCCTTCCATTTCTGCACCAATGAAAATTTGTTACTGAAACCATACCGAACAAACTAGAAAACAGATGCATTAAATAATTGCATTTGGCAAAATTGCAGGTAATACCATTATAACCTTCCTTGAATTAACTTCGTATGTGGTCATTGACGAATTAAAATGTATAAGCTATATCCAATGAGCCGCAATGTCATCTAAAACAGTTTTTGAAATAAACCTTAAATAAACAAAGACAATTCGATTTAGTTTATTGATTTGTGTTACTGTTTTATATTACGAAATAGTGATAATACTTATAGCTTATTTAACATTGTTCTGTACAATACAGATACATATTTGGACGAGTACACAGCTTGGAAAGTCATATTGGGCGAGCCGCTAGGCGAGTCCAATATGGATTTCCAAGATGTGTTCGAGTCCAAATATATTCCGTATTGTACTGAACAATGTTAAATGACCTTTTTATTCTATACCTTTAAATATAATCCCAAATATATTATGAAATGTACAGAAAATGTTAAATAATAATTAATAATAATAATAATAATAATAATAATATTATTATTATTATTATTATTATTATTATTATTATTATTATTATTATTATTATTATTAAAAGTAATAATAATAATAATAATAATGATAATAATAATAATAATTATAATAATGTCCGTGTTTACACACGACAATATTTATCCGATAATTATTTTATAACAGAAGCTTTATCGTAACACTTTATCAGGAGCGCCTGTTGATTCGGATTTTCATTCGGAACCTTTTCACGGGTTTCGGTCTTTATCATAGGTTTAACATGGGACCTGTGATTCGTACAATACGGAAAAAATATGGTATTTTTGGACTCGCGTGCGTCCTAATACGGAAATATATTGTACGGTCACGTGGCTCAAAAGAACGTCTACGATTGGACGTATAAATTAGGTATAGAATAATTATGTATATAAGACAAAACATGTATATTTGGTATAATAGTATATTACCTAAATGTGTTATATATGTCCTGTAGTTTATGTAACATCCACACGCAGGGCATTATATTTACTATAATACGAACGATTATAAACTCAGGGTAACAAAATTATCAGCGATAAAACTAAATAAAAATGTGGTAGATTATTTCACCACAAATACATTACTCTAGGTCAAAATATCCTGAAAACTGGGCAAATAATATGTCATTTTAAAACTGACAAACATAATATTTAGCAATGCATCATACACGGAAAGCCCTCAAGGCACTGGCGTAAGGATAAAAAAATGTTGGATTATTTTTTCACAGACAAGACATGGATGTTGATAAGTTAAAAGCTGTGGTTTACGTACTTCCATTCGTCCTAACTGAAAGTTGTAATATGTGATATTAATCATTATCCTAAGGTGTAAAAATGAACATCGTGTTTGGGCGAAAGCACTATTCATACAATTTAGGTAAAATATATATTAGTTTCATGCACTTTGTTGGATGTATTTATTTCAAACTGAAATCTATATCAAAACACATCACGTCGAACAACATGAATGACTAAACATAATAGGTCAAAACATGAAATTCAACAAATTTGTATCGGCCCATTTGTGACGAAAGTTTAAAGTTTATTGAATCACGTTTCCTAAGAAAGTTTCCCTGATGGCGATCACACCCACAACCTTTTGTTTGAGAATAGCTTATCCAAGTAGCTGTATGTTGATGGCAGTGACCCTACCAAAGGAACAACAATGCAGACCGGTCCCAGCATTTGTGAAGAATTGCAGTCATTACCTTCAATGATACGAGAAATAACTACAGGTACACAGCCAACGAGTTTTGACTTTTATCTTAATAAACATTTTAGCAATACTTCCTCCTTCGTATTAAAAATAGTTAGATAATCGAAAATCATGACCACTTATATTTTTGTAATCAAATGATTCGCAACCCATTTCTTTAAAATTACCAGATTTAACAGATGCCATGTTATACGTTTGCCTTACACATAAAGTTGTTCTTGTAGTTCAACTAGTATGCCTTTATAAGGGTCTTATGTTCGAACAATAATATTCTTTTTTTACTACGAGTCTTACGATTTGCAAATATCGTGGTGATTCTCTGCATAAACTGAATACATTTGTAACGACATCTGCAGACGAATATCTTTGATGTACCACGCACCCCCCTCCCAAGTCCGGGGAAAAGCGGGCACTTTGAATTTTGGTCCAGCCAAGCCCGGGTAAAATCCCCTAGGTAACGCCCATTCACCACTGTTTTGGTGCGAAGACAAAACCACCGCATTCACCCGGCACTGAAGGTAAAAGCACGGCCCGTTTCCCCGGCTATCCCCGGTATACCCCCGGACCTTGAGGGGCAGTGGTTACAATTGACTGGTGCATTACACACGCTAGGCTTTTATCTATTTTGTTCACGATCAGCGTCGTGTGCTGAATACTGATACTTGCTGCGCACAAAGATTGCCAATCTTTAGCTGCCGTTACTGCTTTGGTAAGTTTGACCACAAATATACTCGAAAACAGGAACAAGGGTCTGTCCCGCTCTATTAATCAGAGATTTCCATATAATACTTTGAAAATATGCAATGTATTGCAGCAAGAAAAATTACTAGTAGCAAAACAGTTTGTGGTATCTAAGCATTTTGATAAAATTGAAAGAAATGTATAAGTAATCAAAAATAATCGAGAACATGACTTTTATGGGGCAATAAACAACTTTTAATACTTTTCTTGTGAAATACAGCGCGATCAAGGGGTTTGATCATATCAAGTATAACTGTAATTTGCAAGACATTAAATGTTAAATCTGTTTATAGATTAATACAATCTGAACGACAACACTGGAATACAATTAACATTTTTTATCTTCAATCATAAGATGATGAAAACGAAGATTTTTTAATGTAAAGTCTCGTGATTCATAAAACTGAATATTCGCTTGGAAGAAATCCCTTCTATATTCAGCATTTAGCGACTGGAGTGATTTACAAATAATGATTCGAGCATGAATCTACGCATGTTCAGATTTGTGTAACCATTCGTACCTTTTTCTGTTATTGTTTTTTTTGTATTTACCATGGCCTATTTCGATTGCATATAAGCATTTTAAATAAGTGTTTTCTTCTAGCGCGGTTCTGCACTTCTCACAATGAGACGAGACTAGCGTAACTCAAAACATCGCACAGTGGTCTTACGGACAAGGCTGTGTAGATGAGCATATTTGTATAATGAAATGGTCACAATACGAACACATTTTAAAAAATATTCCATTTCCAATTTTCTTATGATGTCTGTACTGATCCTTTGTTATGCGTAATCTGTTAGCAATAGCTTTAAATCGACCAATATTACGCTCTAACTGAATATTCATCTATGATGACCAAATTACCTAAAATCTTTAAGGAATGAATTGCGGGGTTAATGTCATCATCGGGGTATGAACGCAATTGGGTTGGTCAATGTGTGTGGAGTCCGAAGGACTCCACGCGTACTTTGACCAACCCAATTGCGTTCATATCCCCGATAATGACATCAGCCCCGCAATTCATTCCTTATATTTACACCAATAGTTCATTATTTCATTTAAGAATTGTTAAAAAAAATACTTCATTTCATTTAAGAAAACCTTTCAGTAATCCGTTCTTACCCATTCGGTAAATAGAACGACCCGACTATAACCGGAAAAATTTTTTTCAAATGACGTCACAATAACGCGGGAAAAGACCAACCACATGAAATCACTTTAAAACGTAAAATTGAAACACTTCTGGTACCAATATATTAAAAATATAATAAACTTACACTTTTAAAAATGTTGATCTATATTTTACGGGACCTGCACACACAATATAACCAATAACAAGATCAATAGCCTTCATGCATATTGTTATGCAATGAATTACGATCCGAACATATCCGAAGATGTTGCGTTCATCGATTGATGAACGCAATTGCCGAAAGGCAGTTCATTTAAGGAGTGGAAGTTGAGGTGTCAATATTTAAGGAATGGAAGTTGAGGTGTAAATATTAAAGAAACACACCAGTCGTTTATTAGCTTCTATTGTGAATACAAAAGTTCTATACATTGGACAATCATCATGTATACTTTTACACCGAATGGTACGGGACACGTAACGTAATATACCTTTAATCATATTCAATCGTCAGTTACACCATTTCATACCATTGGCCATTCGGAGCTCCTCAGCCATTTCTATCGAAAACAATCTCGGATATATTTGGACGGGTTACATACTCAAAAAGGGGTACGTTTAAGTCCGCTAAAAATAGGTCGCGTAGTAATTTTATTTAGCAGTTAAACTTTATGACTTAACTCTTGGAAATCTTAATTATGTTTGCAATAATACACTTTACTGGCAATCAATTTAAACTAGATCAATAAATACAACTCTAAAACACTACATTTAATTAATGATATAATTAAAAAAATCACGAACTACATGTGTACTTCAACTGATATAACGGCATACATCCGATGTTGTTTTCGAAAAAAAATGGCCGAGGAGTTCCGAATGACCATTGGCTTCTTTCCATCCTTCAGGTTTTGATCTGAATGGTTTGCGACTAAAAAAACAAACTGGCTGGACAGGCTGGAAATACTATATGTTTGTATTGTTAACATTTTCAACACATGTGTTGTCTTTTTACGTATGATTATTCAAGTTAATAAAAAAATAGTTGTGCAGCACGTTGATTTTTACTAACGTTGTGCAATATTTTTTTCATCCGATATGTGGTGTTCAGGTTCGTAAAGTACAAATCAGTGTAATGGTGGGTACACATTAAAAATTCCCTCAAGAATATATAGAATATTTATTTAGTGGTATATTACCCTTGATACGGCATTTCTCGGTATGTTCCGGAAATAACGTTATGATATTTATTCAATATAAACGCAACTCAACAGTTCAATTTTTCCATAATGGAAGACACAAATTTACAAATTCTAGTATTTATTCTGAAGTAAATATGGTAACAATTAAAATATACCTCAAAAAGGGCAGCACTCAACACACGTTACTTAGATGGTACGGGGTCGATCACCGACACAAGAGTGTTATGTATTGTTTTCTACGACTCTGCAAAAACAAATTTGTAAAGGCAATCACCTGTGCTACTGTAGATCGGATATTTAGTATTGCAGGCAAATGTTTTATGAACTGAGCGATGTTAACATTCGAACTGCTCTAGATAAAAAGGTGCAATTAAGCCATTAACAAAGTTCATTTAGCAATATATATAGCTAACTTCGACAGAAGGATCTCCATTTTAAATAACATTCAATTATGTTTTGGTTTATTACATAATTAAAAAAAATAATAATAAAGAATCGTTCTTTAACTAATTAATGTTCTTATATGACTGTATCTAGTGAAGAACATAACGTGTTGTGCATTTACAAACATTTCTTCATCTCTTAACAAAATATCTACTTAAGGTATCCTCAGTACAACAATGTGAGTTGAGGATGCCTAGTGATGCCTAGTGACATCCTGCTAGCTTGGGATCATTTCAAAGTGTTTACGGGCAGAAACATAAGAGGTAAACAATATACCGAAAATGGAATAGATTTTGTTTAAGTTGTGTTGCAAAAGATGAGAAAAAAAAATTGCCAGCAAATGATTGTCAATAATGCTTTTTAGTAATTCATATTGCATATTTGAAGTCAGCAATCAGCACCCTTTCAAATGATGAGACATTTATATGGAGTCATCAGGCATCAGAATTAATCATCATCACCAATGCCACAATACAACAACAGACTTGCTCTAAGGGGGATACCGTTGTTTAGTTCGTCACTGGGAACCCTTGGCAATGTGCCAAACTGGCAGCATATGAAATATCTCATATAGAAAACAATATATTAAAGAAACATGACATGATGATCAACATATTGTAACTAGGTTTCTGTAAACAAATAACAATTCATTTTTAGTATATCTTTGCATTTGTTTAATTAACACACAAATCCCAGTAAAGCACATGGACTTACCATGCATCAGTATTTACACTCAAAGCTAATAGACTTTAGAATTGGAGAAACCGGAGCTATCTTCTAAACAATCTATTCAACGAAAATAACAAACAATATATTTTAAGTGCCATAAGTGATTAACAGGAAAATAAGTATCAACTGTGACCGTTTTAAAATTGTTCTAATGGTCATTTCTAAAGTTTAAAATAGGGACGAAAATTTGAGTATGACATTAAAAAAATCTTTTTTTTAAATCTAAATTACACACTTTTTTATATACAATGACATATCACGACCCTCAGCAAACGACCTAATGTCACTTTCGAATAAGGTAAATACCTGCATTACCAAGATCAATACAAACAATATTACGTCATATATTCAACAATTATATCATCGGGTAAAATAAATTCATTTGAGGCAAAACATGCCGTATCGATAAAATAACAAACATTATGTTTAAATTGAAATACAAAGATATGATGTAAATATAAAGATACAACTGCAATGCAAAAATAAAGTTTCAAATCATCAACAGTGTCCAGGTTAATATACATTGTTATAGTTGTAATGCAAATGAGAGGTGTTGAGGCAAATGTTTGCATTATGAATGGATTTACATCTAGCAAACTGTACAATTTCTCAGCAAAAACAACATTATATTACGAATGTACAAGCCACTAGCTTACTACCCATTCTGTTGGTGTTTTAAATGTTATTGATCAACTGCATTGTGAAGTACATATGTCCTATATCTTATCATACATGTACATACAGTGGACTCATATCACACACGTATATACAGGGGTCATCATAGCATACATATACAAGCAGGGGTCATCATAGCATACATGTACAAGCAGGGGTCATCATAGCATACATGTACAAGCAGGGGTCATCATAGCATACATGTACAAGCAGGGGTCATCATAGCATACATATACAAGCAGGGGTTATCATAGCAGACATATACAAGCAGGGGTCATCATAGCATACATGTACAAACAGTGGTCAGCAAATCAACATATTCACGCAGGGGTCATCAAATCATACATGTTCATACAGCGTCATCATATCATACATGTATACAAAGGGGTCGTCTTATCATACATGTACATACAGGGGTCATCTTATCATACATGTACATACAGGGGTCGTCTTATTATACATGTACACACAGGGGTCGTCTTATCATACATGTACAAACAGTGGTCATTTTATCATACATGTACACACAGCGATCGTCTTATCATACATGTACATACAGTGGTCATCTTATCATACATGTACATACAGTGGTCATCTTATCATACATGTACATACAGGGGTCGTCTTATCATACATATACAAACAGTGGCCGTCTTATCATACCTGTACATGCAGTGGTCATCTAATCATACATGTACATACAGGGGTCGTCTTATCATATACGTACAAACAGTGGTCATCTTATCATACATGTACAAACAGTGGTCATCTTATCATACATGTACAAACAGTGGTCATCTTATCATACATGTACATACAGTGGTCATCTTATCATACATGTACATACAGTGGTCATCTTATCATACATGTACAAACAGTGGTCATCTTATCATACATGTACACACAGTGGTCATCTTATCATACATGTACATACAGTGGTCGACTTATCATAAATGTACTTACAGGGGTCATCTTATCATACATGTACAAACAGTGCTCGTCTTATCATTCATGTACAAACAGTGGTTATCTAATCATACATGTACATACAGGGTTTGTCTTATCATACATTTACTTACAGGGGTCATCTTATCATGCATGTACATACAGGGGTCGTCGTATCATACACATACAAGCAGGGGTCATCTTATCATACATGTACTTACAGGGGTCATCTTTTAATACATGTTCAAACAGCGGTCATCTTATAATACATGTTCAAACAGCGGTCATCTTATTATACATTTGCAAACAGTGGTCAACATTCATGAGCCATAATAGCATTTATTTAGATACATGGGTCATCATATCATACATGTACATACAGCGGTCATCGTATCATGTTTGTTTATACAGCGGTAATCATAATATACATGTACATGCTGGGGTCATCATAGCATTCATGTGTATACATGGGTCATCTTAGCATACATGTACATACAGGGGACACCATATCATTCATGTACATACATTGGTCATACAATCATACATGTACATACTTTGGTCATCTTATAATACATGTACATACAGGGGTCATCATAGCATACATGTTCATACAGAGGACAGTATATCATGTATGCAAAAAACAACAAATCGTTCAGTGTAAAGGTAGCTATACACGCAAAAAAATGAAACTACAGACACAAAACTGCATGCATTACCCCTAAACCCATACCGTTTCTAACATCGTGTTCTAATATAAATCATAAACTATTCAAATTTATACACACTTTATACTGACAAAATGTATGGTCTTCACTGCAGTGATTATTTGTCGCAGCTTATCTTCGATTACTGCCTGTTTTAGTTTCACTTTGGAAGATGAAGGAAGTTTTTAAAGTCAGCTTTAGTTTGAACTAAAGCATCAAACACAATTCACACAAACATCTATTGTTCGCTGATGCCTGTTAACCACTGCTAGATGGACATTGGACATTGTCATACCATCCGTATGAAAATTCGGTTCAAAAGGCAATTTCTCGGCGCAGAATGATAATCTGAAATAGACAAAAGTCCATTTTATTATTTTAATTGTAATTATAGATATGATGATGAAATAGTGTTGCAATCACAGTAATGCTAAAGTAAGTATAGAATGATTTATATAATGATATCTTGAAGATTTGTGCCGTTTCATTTTTTAGACGAAAACAGACCTAATCCATAACATAATATATCAACCAGAATTCGGGTTAATACTTCAACTTAAATTAAATACTGTTGAGATGTTTGTGAATATAGGTAATAGAAGGTTATAGGGGGTATTTGGGTATCGAACTCTTCAAATAGTGATTC
This sequence comes from Mya arenaria, assembly GCF_026914265.1. Lineage (NCBI taxonomy): Eukaryota > Metazoa > Mollusca > Bivalvia > Myida > Myidae > Mya > Mya arenaria. The sequence goes on along the minus strand of NC_069122.1, from coordinate 52,947,556 downwards.
CTCATATGTTTGCACATTTCAAGATGTTAAATTAATGTGATATTACTTGTCGCTACATCTAATGTAGGATTTATATATATATTGAGCAATATTTTAAAGTATCTATTTATTGTTCCAGTATTCCATAATTAATCCAACACCTAATATACATTTCGAATCGATAAAATGATACATTCTACATGCATAATTATGGACTAAAATATATGACTCAATCCAACATTTCATCAAGATTACAATCAAATCATTACAGTATTACATATTTCTTAATTTATTCAAATAACATTTAAAGTAAAGTAAATTACATAAATAGAGACCATATTTTTGATTTCATCAATACAAAACTTTAATCTGTAAGTAATTATATGTTTGACAATGCTTCATAACATGTAATTGATGCATTTTGAAATACTAGACGCTTCAATGCGACATGTCGAACCCGTTGAAAGAGGCTTTGACACAAACAAAATGCTCTTCAATACAAAACAACATGAAGTTGAACAATACGTGGTACGATCATTTCAAACTTTGTTTTTTAACCTTGACCTTTGATATCAACCTCTGACCCCTAAATTCAACGTTGACCTTTGTGTTGAAAACCTGGGTCGTGTAAGCGACACAATGCCTCATCATGGTAAACTTTCATGGCAAGTGTTTTGAAAATCCTATAATACATGGTCAAGAAACAGCACGACAAGGATCATTTCAACCTTTGACCTCTAACCTTGACCTTCGAAGACGGACGCACTCATGCACGCACGCACACACATACACGGAACCGCCATTGTACAAATGTGTCTCGCACAATGCAAACGGGCTCGACAATAAATCTATGTGACCTTATATTTAAAAGATATACTTAGTATTTAGGAAAAATAATCTAACATTTCCATATACCTTTGTACGTTTACTTCGATACACCAGCCTTCTATGTTCCTGCTGAACCCATTCACTTGGATTGCGGCCAATTTCTCGATCTCCATCTGCAGCTGCCTTACCTCATCGTCAGGCTCTATTGTACAATCCATTAACTTACAGTCCATAGAATGCACAGACTGTATAACCATACTAACAAAGCGCCTGAACACTCGTGCAGACACTGTCACCTTACTTAATTTAATGTACGTCTTATAGTCAGGTGGGGCGGGCTGTGAAATCACCATCTGCAGGGTTGGCTGCTTTCCCATCTTCTGAAGCGGCCTCATGTCGTCCTCGATCGTACATGCAGTTCACCTACAGTCCACACAATGTCCAGACTGTATCAACATACTTGTGAGACTCCGCAATACTCCTGCTGACAAAGTAACTTTAGTTAAGTCAATGTGCGTCTTATAGTTATGTGATGCGGGCTGTGGAATCACGTTCTGAAGGGCGGGCTGGTTCACAATATCATCCTGTAGCTGACTCATGTATTCTTCTATTGTACACTCTTCTAACGAACAGTCCAAAGAGTGTCCCGAATGTATCACTATAGTAACGAGACGCCTAAACACTCCTGCTGACACTGTCACGTCATTTAATTCAATGCGCGTCTTATAGTTAGGTTGGGCGGGATGTAGGTTCGTCATCTGGAGAGCGGGCTGGTTCTCCATCTCCTGTAGCTGGTTCATGTCCTCTTCTATTTCACACTCTTCTAGGCAACACGTTATAGAATGCCTCGACCGTATCACCACACTAACAAGATACCAGAACATTCCTGCTGACACTGTCACATTCTCTAATTTAATCTTTGTTGTAAAGTCGGGCGAGGCTGGCTGTAGATTCATCACTTGGAGTGCGGGCTGGTTCCCAATACCCTCTTGCCGGTGCTCCATATCATCATCTATTGTACAGTTTGTTAAACCACAGATCACAGAATGTCCCGTCTGTATCACCACACTAACCAGACGCCTGAAAACCCTTGCTGACACTGTCATCTTCTCTAATATAATGCGTGTTTCTAAGTCAGGTGAGGCGAGCTGTGGATTTCAAACCTGGTTCCCAATCAGCTCATGCAACTGCCACAAATCCTCCTCTATTGTACACTTTTTAAATGAACATGACACTGAATGTTCCGACTGAATCCCTATACTAACGAGATCCCAGTACACACCTGCTGACACAGTCATCTTCTCTAACGAAATGGATGATACATAGTCAGGTGAGGCGGATTGTTGAGTCACCTCTTGGATTGCGTGCGGCTGTTTCCCGTTCTCTTCCGTCAGCTGCCTCAAGTCCACTTCTAGTGTACACTCTTCTAACCAATACGACACCGAATGTCCACACTGCATCAACACACTAACGAGACGCCAGAACACTCCTGTCGATACTTTCACTTTATTTAATACAATGTGTTTGGTTAGGTCAGGTGAGGCCGGCTGTGCAGCCTGGAGGACTGGCTGATTCACAATCTCATCTTGTGTCATGTCCTCCTCGATTGTACACTCGGTTAACATACAGCCCACTGAATGTCCAGACATTATCACCAAACTAACGAGACACCTGAACACTCGTGCTGACACTGTCACATTCTTCAATTTAATCTGTGTTATAAATTCATGTGAGGCGGGCTGTAGATTCATCACTTGGAGGGCGGGCTGGCTCCCTATCTCCTCCTGACGGTGCCCCCTGGCCTCCACTACTGTGCACTCTTTAAACGCACAATGCTCAGAATGTCCCGACTGTATCAACATACTAACGACACGTCTGAAAATCCTCGCTGACATGGTCACCTTTTTAAATACAATGTTTGTTGTATAGAAAGGAGGGGCGGTCGTGGAAGAGACCACCTGGAGGGCGGGCTGGTTTCCCATCTCCTCATGCAGTTGCCTCATATCATTCTCTATTGTACCTTCCTCAAATGAATAGTTCTCAATATTTTCCGACTGTATCACCATTCTAACGAGACGCAAGAACACACCTGCTGACACACGAATGTTCCCAAGTGTAAGGTTTCGTATGACTGATTGTGACCCATCCTGAAATGTAATTTTTATCAAATAGAGTAAATAAACAAACAGGGAAACCTAGGGCCTGATGTTTAACCTATCAGAGTGAATATTCAATATTCTCAAATGTTGACGAAAATGTTAAGTTGTCTTACAACTAACGAAGACAGTCGACAACAAATTTTCATAATGATTAAGTTGGGCATTTGTTTCGATATTTCTTGGAGAAGTGAAGGCCTATAGTAGATGTATACCTCCTTTTATTCATTATGTTTAATAACTTATTTATAAAATTAAATTCAGAACACTTCTGAAAGTGTTTTATTCGTAAATACATATTAACATTATATGTTGGTGTTATTAGTGTTATATCATTCTCATTAACAAAATAACATGCATATGATGTGAAAAGAATTTTTCGTTATTTAACGGAGTATGAGAATTTTGCAATATTAAACGGAGTACTCATATATAAAGATACATCCTGTCAACCTTATGCATTGCATTGGCTGAAAACTACAGACGGACTTAAGGCATTAGGTAGGTCAATACTAGCAGACAGCCATTAGGGATTTGACTAGCCGATAACAAGCAAACGAGTATAGGACTCGTACAGCCCCGTAACAGTGGACCGCCATTAGGGATTATACTAGCCAATTACAAACAAACAGACAGACAGCTTCTTAACATTGAACTGGCCGAAAACAGCAAGCGTCCATTAAACCTTTGACTGGCCCTCAGCAGCAAACCACTATTAGGCATTGGAAAAGCCGCTTACAGCAGACCGACATTAGGTACTAAACTAGCCGATTACATAATAACAATATTATGAATTGAATTGACCCATGACAGCAGACCGACATCATGCATTGAAATGGCCAATAACATAAAACAGATAATTGGCACTGGAAAGGCCGATTACAGAATAAAAACATGCGTAGATTTCACAGATATCTATAGGCATGGATCATGCTGTGGTGTTACCGATTACAGCTTAACACAATTATGCACTGGACTGGTCGCTAACAGCAGCTCGTCTTTAGTCATGATGCTAACCGATAAATCAGCAGACGATCATAAGGCATGAGGCTAACCGATAAGTCAGCACACCGCCATAAGATATAAGGTAACCGATAAGACAGCAGATCGCCATAAGATGTAAGGTAACCGATAACACAGCACACCGCCATAATATATTAGGTAACCAATAAGACAGCAGATCGCCATAAGATGTGAGGTAACCGATAACACAGCACACCGCCATAAGATATAAGGTAACCGATAAGACAGCACACCGCCATAAGATATAAGGTAACCGATAAGACAGCAGACCGCCATAAGATGTGAGGTAACCGATAACACAGCACACCGCCATAAGATGTGAGATAACCGATAACACAGCACACCGCCATAAGATATAAGGTATCCGATAAGACAGCAGACCGCCATAAGATGTGAGGTAACCGATAACACAGCAGACCGCCATTAAATGTGAGGTAACCGATAAGACAGCAGACCGCCATAATATGTGAGGTAACCGATAAGACAGCAGACCACCATAAGATGTGAGGTAACCGATAAGACAGCAGACCGCCTTAAGATGTGAGGAAACCGATAGCACAGCAGACCGCAATAATTTGTGAGGTAACCAATAAGACAGCAGACCGCAATAAGATATAAGGTAACCGATAAGGCAGGAGACCGCCATAAGGCATGAGCCTTACCGATAAGCCAGAAGACCGCCATAAGATATGAGGTAACCGATATGACAGCAGACCGCCATTAGGCATGAGGCTAACCGATAATCCAAAAGACTGCCATCAGGAATGAGGCTAACCAATAAGTCAGAAGACCGCCATAAAATATGAGGTAACCGATATGACAGCAGACCGCCATAAGATATGAGGTAACCGATAAGCCAAAAGACCGCCATAAGATATGAGGTAACCGATAAGACAGTAGACCGCCATTAGGCATAAGGCTAACCGATAAGCCAGAAGACCGCCATAAGATATAAGGTAACCGATAAGACAGCAGACCGTCATAAGATATGAGGTAACCGATAACACTGCACACCGCCATAAGAAGTGAGGTAACCGATAACACAGCAGACCGCCATATGTTGTGAGGTAACCGATAAGACAGCAGACCGCCATAAGATATAAGGTAACCGATAAGACAAGAGACCGCTTTAAGGCATGAGCCTTACCGATAAGCAAGAAAACCGCCATAAAATATGAGGTAACCGACAAGACAGTAGACCGCCATAAGGCATAAGGCTAACCGATAAGCCAGAAGACAGCCATACGATATGAAGTAATCGATAAGACAGTAGACCGCCATTTGGCATGAGGCTAACCGATAAGCCAAAAGAGCGCCATTAGAAATGAGGGTAAACAATAACCCAGAAGACTGCCGTTAGGAATGAGGCTAACCAATAAGTCAGAAAATCGCCATTAGACATGAGGCGAACCAATAAGTAAGAACACCGCCATTAGCCATAAGGGCAACCAATAAGTCAGCAGACCGCCATTAGACATGTGGCATTGAAATGGTCCATACCAGGAGTCCGCGATAAGGCATTTGATTGGCCATTAAAAAAATATCATTAAGAGGAATTACTCTGACCGACAATAGCAAGCCGCAATTAGGAATTTGACTGCCCGCAAAAAGCATAAAGCCATTAGTTATTAAATTGGTCGATAATCAGTCCTGCTTTATGCCACTCAGATCTACTTAGACCTTTTAGAAACTAACAATAGCTACTTATAACAACCAATTACTAATAAGAGGTACTAATAGCTACACATAATAAATAAGACTACTTATAACTACAAAGAACCTTTAAGAGGTACTTGAATCACAATGAAATTTTAAAATATAAGGACCCAAATGATAATGACAATACTAAAAGTTCAGAAAGGAAGTTTATTCTTAAGTTCTTCAATTGAATTGGGTATTTATTAGAACAACTGTTCATGTAAATCTTCGATGACAGGATATCAGATCAGCTTGTTCATATAAAAAGGGTCTTGATTAAGGCGTGATCAAATCGATAAACATGTAAAATTTAACCGAATTTGAAAATAGTATTGTATGATAATGGTTGAAAGTTTCCAGCAAAACTTCTCAACAGTTCATTTTCAGACACATACAAAATTACAGTGCACGAAACAATTATAACTGATTAAGTTCTTTGATTAATAACAGGTTGTTGTTTTGATAACATCTGGTAATGAAAAAAAAAGAAAATACGTAAGATGTATTACATAAAATGGTTACGGGTTTCTACCCTTATTATACCGAGTCCTTTAGATTAAAATATAATTCATATTTGAACTTTTGTCATATTATATTTTCATGATATTCAATTGCGCAATATTAAGTTTTAATCAGATATCGATGCAATACTTTCCCCAATACTAAGACAACTGATTTTATTTTGTCTTCTTGGCTGGACCTCGTCATTAAAATTGTGCCTTATCCATTTAAAAAATCAAAATGATTTCATTTTTATTTCACTGAACTACCAAAAAAAACATGTAATAAACAGAAGATGGCTGTATGTTTCAGTGTAGGATCGTCATATCAAGTGAGCACTTAACTCTGTATATTGACTTTTGGTGATCACGAGTTGAACTATTTAAGGAATGAGTTACGGGATTGATGTCATTATCGGGGTAATGCACGCAATTGGGCTGATTTAAGTGTGTTGAGTCCGAAGGACTCCATGCGTACGTTAACCAGCCCAATTGCGTCCATATCCCCGAAAATAATATCAAATACGCAATGCATTACTTATATTTACACCAATAGTTCATTATTTCATTCAAAAATTGTTAACAAAACCTCTATTCCTCAAATGAACTGCCTTCTGGCAATTGCAATTATCATCTTATGAACGCAACATCTTCGGATATTTCTTGATCGTGAGTCATCGCATAACGTAAAAATACATGCAGATTATAATTATAATCTTGTTAATGTTTGTTTTGCGTCAGCAGGCCCGAATCAACATATAAGAAAGTGTAAATATGATATTTCAAATGTATTTTTGTCATTAGTGTTTCAAGTTTACATTTTAAAATGATTTGAAGTGATGGATTTTTCCCGCGTTATTGTGACGTCAATTGAAAAACTGTTTCCGGTTACGAAAAAGAATCTTGATTTAACTTTCATTTTTAGCAAAATGTTCCCTTCTGACGGAACATATATGACGTTATTTATCACGTCGTATACACACACTGATATAGTTGTATCGTTACTTGTACGCCCCTCAATGAGAGTGCCGATTTTGATAATAAATGCAAAATAAACAAAAGGATGAATACTAAAAAGCCAAAAAATATAACGTTGTCGCATAAATTGATGAAATCAAATCGTTTGAAATGAAATATTTATAACTTATCTTATTCAATGTTTTTTACTCGTATTTTTTATAATTGTTTGAATGGAATCACTTACCATAGCTGTTGTAAGTGAACCGTCACTTTTTTTTGTAACGCTGCCATCAACTGTGGTGCTCGGTGTTGTGTTCTAAATCCGATAACTAACGTTCGAAGTTTGACCGTTTGTATATTAACAACGTCAGAGCAATCAAGTCCACATAATGAGAGCTGGTCGAGATGAATAAGGTGCCCAAGGTCCAACTGTGAATCATTTGGTTCACTCGCCTTCCTGAATGTGAGGTCAAGATGTTTAATATTCTTAAGTTTTGAAATGATTTCCTCAGATCGACATTCGAAACCAAAGTTGTCCAATGTGAGTGTTTTCAAACATGTCAAATCTGAGGACTGAAATGAAGATATTAGTTTACTTGCTGTCTGGTAGTCTCTGAAGCTTATGTTGCATTCTAACACTCCACACAAATGCAGTTGGTTGATATCTTCATATGAAACATTTGTTAAACAAACAAACTTTAGATTCTTGCAAGCTGCTAAATCTAAAACACTTGAATCTGTCTCGTTCTTAAAGGCAGAGGAGAGGTCACTGTTTTCACCTATGTTTAATGACACAAGGTTTGATTTTCTTTCTTTCAAACAGTGTTTCAACGTTGTCTTTTGTTTTGCTTTATGACCAAGTTCCTCATCAAAATATACTATTTTTCCGAGGACAACATGTTGCAGACAGAACTTTAACTCCATCCTGGAGTGTCCGTTTTTCTCCGCCTCGTCGTAACCTCGCAGTATCATTTTTTGGAATTCTTCAGCATTGTAAGATGAATAATTATCTGTTTCACAGTTTTCAGTAAACAGCTTATTTAAAGTTTTGGAAAACATTTCTGCAGCAGTTTTATTCAGTCCACAAAGAAACCAGAATACCTGAGACAAGCTGAAAACACTTTCGTTCCTGTTTTGCAAATACACATTTTGAAGGTATGTGCATATCTTTGACAACTCTGATCCGCAATTTGCCATATGCCATGCCGAAAGATACTCTTGAAGCGTTTTGTGCAGAAATTTATAAGACGTTGATCTTTCTCCTGCTCTGTTGTTGCATGAAATGATGCCAGATTCAAGAGACGACTGTTTGTACTGTCTAAAGTCCTCTAGTTCATCCCCATTAATTTCAAAAACAATGGAATCGTCCTCACTAGCGGAAAACAATTTATGGAAAGCTAATTTACCCAAAGCACTAAGAAAGTCATTGGGTGGTTTGTTCTCTTCTATGTGTTTCTTGACGCACATTTCACACCACCGTTCATCTATTAATTCCTTGTACACTGAAAACATTTCTTCCTTTAACTTGTCTTTATGCCAGAGCCAAACGATATGTACCAGCATGGTTGGGTACTCTCTGAAATGCCACAGACCTTTCATCTGAATGTCGTACACGCAGGTATCTGTATCTCCTGCTACTTGTTGACTTTTCCCTAGCTCTTCAAGTGTTCTCCGAACAAGTTCCTTGGGTGACTGAACGCCATGCACCTGCACATGGTTGCCAAGCTGTGAAAGGCTAACTTTCAACTCGGCTAGTTTGTACGGCCTTGTTGTTATCAATGTTGTACAGTTGATCCAACTTGTTTCAACATGAGGAATTCGTTCATCACGCTTACATTTTGGGCGATGCTTCCACTCGTCTAAACCATCTAGCAGTAAAAGACAATGCTCTGATTTCAAAATCTCTGTTAGCAATTCATTTGATCCTGTATCATCTGATTGTATCCGTTCAATCAAACACTGTAATATCATTTCTTTGATTTTGCATTGATCTTCGACTTCTCGAAGTCTGATGTAGAATAAGAACTTAATCTGGCTTAACAATTTGTCTGTCTTTATTTTTTTATTGCCTTCCTGATTCAGTTTGCACCAATCGTGAACAATCTTTCTGCAAATTGAGGATTTACCGGAGCCAGCTTCGCCCTCCACGAATACTGTTTTAGCCATCTTACCATTTTCGCTCAGAAACACATTATGCATTTCTGATATCAATTGGTCATCTTTGTCTTTCTTGTCCTTCAATATTAGTTTGGGTTTTACATAAATGTCTTCTACAGCTGCATCGATGTCCAATCGGATTTTCATTCTGACTTTTTTTTCTGTAATGGTTGAGTAACTGTTCCTTTAACTCTGGAAATTACGATATTTTTGTGTTATTTCTTATTTAAATCAATATGGAAGTAAACTTAAGCTAATGAGAAAACTTATGCCATGAATTAGTGGATAAATTACAACGTCATGTCAGTCCTGGACAACGAGTAATTTCTAATTGACGGGAATATTTATCATTTGTATTGTTTACACGCTTATACAACACTTTTGTCAACACCTTACATTATAGTTTCGATTGTTTTTAGAAAGTATATGATTTTGTTTTAAATAATGATTACATGGGACTTTTATTTAGAAAAAGATTTTGATCGCCTAGGAATTTCAATACAGAAAGAGGTACATGTATGAAATCGATATTTTTATGAGAGGTCCTTTGTTAGAAAGCAATTTAAACTCTGAATGAGTTTGATAACTCAAATTTAAAACTACTATATTAAAGTTACACTTAACTATAATAATTTAAATTATCAACTACGCATCTTTTTGTCATGATTTTCTGAAACAAAACCTTGAAGCACATTAAGTTGTTGAAATATTTTGAATACTAACATTTAATTAAAGCTGCACTCACACAGATATACCATTTTTACAACATTTTTTATTTTTGTCATGGAAAGAGAAAATGTTTGCGTAAATATCTGCAAACCAATGATATAAGATTGCTGACAAAAAATCAGATCGTAGATTTTCATATTTCAGTTCGAAAATGAATGTTTTATGGCTTAAACCGTTACTAACGGTTTAAGGAAAATGCATCAAACATCAATTTTTGAACTTAAATATAAAACTTGCGATCTAATTTTTGTCAGAAGTCTTATATAACTGGTTTCCATGCATTTTCGCAAAAATTGGCTCGTTTCAAGACAAAAAATAAAGAAAGTTGTCAATCTGTGAGAGTGCAGCTTTAAATGCATCACGCAATCATTGGCTGATAGATGGACTTATTAAGATATTAACGGAAGTATCACTTCAGTAGTGTTAATAGGACATAATTGCTTTCCTTTTTTTCTAGGACATTGTTAACATGAAGTAAGTCTCATAAACTTGGATAATGCGTCAACTGGGATTTACACATACCAATAACAATACAAATATTTCTTATTCCTGTGTTCAGACGCATGTTAGGGTTACAATTGCCTTATTCTGGGAACTTTTATTAGGGATATTATTGAATGTTAATGGGTAATGTGACAATAACTTGACCAATTTCCATTCATTGTTTAAAAACCTAATTTTATTACATAGGTTTCGTATGCATAATGTCTTGGAACAGTTAAATGTTACCATTGTCCAATTTTGCTGATAATAAATACATTGTTATTGATCTTGTACCTGATATATATGGATGCAAAAGTTTACTGTTTAAGAAATCGAGATGTACAAGCATGTCAGGAATTGCTTAACCATGAACATTTCGGCCAGCACATGATTTCAGTTGGTGGTTTGACACTTCCAACGCCTTACCAAGTTCAGAAGTAAGTATACGCAAAAATCGCGAATGTTGGTTGTAGGAACTGCTCTGTACCATATTGTTCATTTTATCTTGCAATTAGTAGAGTGCGTATATATCATGCAGAGACCTTTCGCATAATACAATGTTACCAACCCCCAGTTTAGCATGTTTTGGATGTTAAATAATAAAACATATTTACAAATGGAAAAAAAATCATGGATATATGTATTTTATTCACAAAATAAATCGACTTTACAACCTGCTATATATCTGGAATATACATTTACAGCTTAAATACATATAACTAGACTAGTTACTGTTGAAAATAAAGAATTATATATATTCAATACTACTCCTAAAGTAGGCACTGACAGACACTAAACGAATTGTACGATGAGAATACTTACCATTTTCTTTGTTTGTAGATGTTCTGCTTCTTCCGTACGCAACCGCTGAATTTGTATCTCTGTCTGATCTTCAAGCGCTCGTTTACCATCTGTTACACAATGTTCTATATTTTCTGTGGCACGTCTTGTCTCTTCTTCAAGATGTTGGTCAAGCGTTCTTTTACACTCAAGTATAAATTGTTCAATGTGTTCTGTTGCCGTTTTTTTCTAAGGACGCTATTTGCCTCATGACCCTTGTTCTCTCTTTGTTAATCGACAGAAGAATGCCGTCTTTAGTCAGGGTTAAATCGTGCCTTGCATCGTCCGAAAATTGTTCAAGTGCACCCCACAATTCCGCCAGATTCCTCTGGAAATGTTTGCTCTCGGTGTGAATATATTCTTTAGCACTTTCTGTATTAATTTCCTTTCTTTCTAGTTTCATGTCAATGTCGGCAAGTCTCTGTTGGAATTCAGCATGAAGCTTTAGGCAAATATACTTGTATGTATTTTCATCTTTGGATGTCTTCAGCTGAAATAAATTATTTTAACCTTGCATTTTGAAATCCAGTGATTACTTGTCAAATAGTGCTTTATATTTTGTGATTGCAAGTGCTCGCTTTTTTATCAGACTATAATGTATTAAAATAAATGCATGTTTACGTAGAAAATATAAATATACATGGCGGAATATATTATTAATCTGTTAATATAAAGACATATGTGAGAGCTAAATGACATATATACGTGCATCGTTTGGCCATGTACGTTGCATGTTTGTCATGTCTATCTTTTTAGACAGTCCAACACGTTAGTAGATGTTGCGAACCCTAAATAACATTGAACATTTCATTTATCATAATTCAGCGATACTGTGTACGGTGTTTTGGGTACCTCGTCCAATTGTTTTCTAGCCTGTATCGCCTCTGGCTTGATCTGCTGTCCTGGCTCATTCAGTAAAGCTTACAGGATATATATACGTTCGGCTGTGGCTTGGTCAGTCATGGCGTTTGAAGAATTGTCCGGCATGTGATTGACCACTTCTAGAGCCTGTATGTATACCATGTAAAAAGCAGTTTATTAAGCAAGATCAATCAAACGTTAACAAACGATTATTCCAAAAGTTGGAAAACATGTTTGACATTTGGCGGTTGTGGTTTCCCACTTGTATAACCAGTCATGATAAAAGGCAATTATGTTGTAGTCTGAATAATACACATAAGCACATTGTCCCAGGTAACATGTGATCTGTACCCTGTTGTCTTGTGAACGTATATAGCCAAGTAAAATGTTTTGCATGGCTTGTTCTAATAATCAAGTGGCATCGTTTGAAAATTAGTAAAACCATAGGAATTATGGACATTGCTACATATGAGCATATTGTAACAAGTAACATGTATAAAATTTAGTGTCAATATATTGGATTTTTTTCCTATGGCCTAGGTGAACGTTTCATGCAGAATGACGACGAAACTGACACCAATGCTACTACAAAATCTTCACATTTTTTCATTCGAAATAAAAAAGGTTTTATTAAGGCAAATAACTTCAAGCCGTTACAAATACATATACATGTTCTAGAGGGGGTAAATATATCGTTTAAGTCCATAAAGCATACTCAGTCCGATTGACTCACCGTAAGCGTACATATGCAAATGCATTTTTGTTGAATGTATACATTTGGAATAAGGACATATACAGCGATCTTACCTTTACACAGATACTGCCTTTAATCTTCCCCTGAAAACGCTTGCAGTTAATAATGAAGCAAGCAATACCATGGAAGTCCGTTTCTTCAATTGTGTTTTTGTTCTCATATCTGGATGGCGGCATGAACACCTTGGCGATCTCCCATGGTGAGAGAGCCCACTTTTCTGTTTTTGTGTTTCTCAATGTCAGTGCACCTATTCCTTTTGCGTGGCCATAAGCATGCTCTTTGACTAACTCATCTCGAATAATGGTATGACATGGGCACCTTGCATGTCTGCTTTGTACATCCCTGGCAGAGCATGTGGTGCATGCTGGTACTTGTGCTTTGTACAATATGTCGCCATGCAACAGGATCGCCTCCGCTTCGACAGTGGGCAACAGGGCCTTCCTTGTGATATACAAAGCTCGCCACTGTATCAGCCAGTTCTGCGAATCCGGCGTATTGAGGACTTCGAGTTTGAACATGCTGTATGCATTTGAGTCACTTCTGATCTTAAAGAAAGAAATGACAATAACAGTATCCATATATCTACATATTCCGTGCATTGCTTGGCGCCCCATTAATTTGTTTTAGATTTTATGGAAACAGCTAGGTGTTATTCAAATAAATGCTACCTAATGCGATCGCCAATAAAGTACTGTCTTAGAGGTTTGAATATATCAATGATTTACTCTAAAGTATTTTGGTGCGTTTATATATCGAGATTAACCATCGGGAGAAAATCCCCCATGGGACAAACAAGTGCATATAATCGCAAATAAGCCCGGGGATAAATTTACCCGTGAAGGTAGGGTTCATTAACACCAATGGGTATTTCATCTACTATAAACGCAATTATTGATTTGCCCTCGAGAGTATATCGAATTTGGCCGAAATGGCTGTACATAATTTAAAAAAAAATCTTATAAATAAAACCTTTTTGAAATATTTTCGCATATTGTTTCTTTAAAGGACTGAAATGTTTGTTTTGTCTGATTTAGGGTTTTAAGTACTACATAATATCGCTAAGTAGATAAGAGTAGTATTTAATACAGGCAAAGATATCATCCTTAAAACTCTCTATTATGTCTTATGTTCCTTTTAAACACAAAACATTGGCATTTTATTAAAACTATTCATAGGACTGAATTACCATATAAACGCGTCCAAAAATACTCCATATTCAATTTTCCCTCTCGACATTTAAACGAACCGTATATCTTCATGAATAGATATTAACTGTTTTATAAAGAACTTCATACTAAGTATTTTAAAATCTAATTCAAAATCGTTTGAATTTCAAAATGCAAATATGACAAATATCAACAGCGTCGACAGGGTTAATACCTATTTCTTAATTTTATTTGGAAAAGGCATAACATTAATAAAATCATTAAACAATAAAACTTATATTTCATCTCTTTTCCCATATCAAAAGTCACGTAAGCCATACAGTGTCCTTTCCAAAGCACATCCAATGCTTAACAATCTACATATTATTTATTTTTGTGACTTTCATTTAAGCCCATCCAGCCGGAAGTATCACTTTTTTAAGTCCATCCATTGATGTTTAAACCTTATGTGTTAATATTTTATTTTTCGCAGGTGTAATCAGTATAAACAGAGCCAAACGTGTTTCTATAAATCCACTGAGTGTCTCAATCCATTAGGGCAAAATTCAAAATAGTCTCTTGCAAACATAAGCCCCAACAGCCTTCTCTATCCCTATTGTGGTAACAGTGAGGTACAACCATTATTCATCAACATGTTAGATAACCATCATCCCAAATATGCAATACAGTCACCACAGACTAACTGGTCCACTGTGTATCAAAAAACCTATGACAAGTCAATATTGTGTTAAACATACAATAAAGAGGCTCCATGAAGCTCAATCAAGTGCCGAATAAATAAAGTTCAGCTAAACTGGTGACCAGCTCGTGTTAAAAACTCCTATGCATTCTTTATATGTTCTGAACACATTTTAGTGCCCTGTAAATCGAAATGCTGCTGAAATAAAGTTTAATTAGTTTAAAGCGAAACAAAGGAGTGCTTTTCTACAACAAACCCAGTTCCAAGTAAACACAAATGCAGCTACAATTAAGTGCATCATGTGTCAAGCACCAAACACCAAAACACTTAAGCAGCATTACAATCGGTATTCCTAACCACAAAAGGCTTCTACACATACACTTACAGGGTGAATTCCTAATGTAACGACAGCCATGCATATTCATAGATAGGCAAATCTCAAGGGCCTAAATATAAGTCAGTCTAGTTCACTATTATTTAATTGTGACTACATGTTTAACCTCATTCATTCATGCATTGCCTTCTCAGTTTCAAATTGACCACAGTTTGGCAAACATAAAGCCCATTAAGAGCAAAACAAATAAATAAAAAAAAATAAGTGCAAAAAATACCACATTTAGGCAACCATAAGTACCATTTGAGCCAAACCTGTGCACACGTTTTTAAAGTCTACATTGCGCCAGACAGTTCATATTATGACAACCATTATGCCCAGAGCCAAAATCAAACCATGTGCCTCTAACATTAGACCTTTCAGTGACAAAAACTACACATGTTCTCAACCATAAAGCCCATGCAGGGCAAATCATAACCGTGCACAGCTCTATAATTAATCCTAGCACTCAATTACACTTGATGGCTGAATTCGATTTGATGACTATATTACATATATCGTGAGAGGGGCCTCACAGTAACCGTAATACGATACCATTAGAGGTATATTGGTGTAAAGATAATTCAATTTAAAGTTATTACTTCCCATATTGGAAACGAATAAAGATGCATTATCAATTTGTGTGTTATTTTTGTACTTTGAAATGGCATTGACCTTGAGATAGTCAATGATGCATGTTAATTTAAGGTACACTAGGTACATGAGCAATATAACTTGAAACATCCTTCCCAATCTATTTACATTTGTGCCCTACTAGGACATTAAAAATACTCAATCGGAAATTCATGAAGCCATGTTGAACGCCATCTTGAATTTATTGGTGTTTATTATACATAGTTACACGGAATAAGTTCAAACACTTCTGCAATACTGTAACTCAATAATTGGATGATAATTTCAAAGCATGTCTTCGGAATTAGTATTATATTATCAAAGTATAGGGTTCTTTGCCCTTGAAATTAGTTTTAAAAGAACATTTGTATGACTGTTTAAATATTAATCTTCAACACCTTAATGGTCAGTACATATCACTAAACAAGGCATTTATATAGCTTACTGTCAGAACCAAAACTATGTATTAATATAATTTGATATATTTATGGTAATAGCGAACAGGCCATATTGGATGAATCAAGTTTGAGTTCTGAGCTTTTTAAATCGTAATCACATTTTCAGCAAATGTAACAAGTTTTAAAATTTAAACTCAACGCGCAATTTTTCAAAATATGATCCAAATTTTGGGATCATTCTCTTCGGACGCAATGGATAAATTAAGTTTATTATGTGCTTTTTGGTTGGAGTACTCGATTGTTTTCTACCATATGGCCAGATTATTTATACAGTTTTAGTGGCGGAACGTCAGGATACGCTCGTTCAATGCAAGACCTTTCTGGATAAAAAAGAAACCAGGGCTTAAAAACATAAGATCAGATTATTAGACAATTATTTGTATCAAAATATTAATACCACATATTTAAGATCTGGGCTCTATCGTTGGTATGTAAATGTTGCCCTTGGTTCTTTCATACAGGCGAAGACTTCCATAGTATGTAAATGTTACCCTTTGATCTTTCTTACAGACGAATACCACTATGGTATGTAAAATTCTTGGCTAGTGACTTTCCTACAGACGAGCACTACTATAAATGTTAAATGTTACCCTTGGTGTTTTCCTACAGACGAGCACCACCATGGTATGTAAAATATTTGGCTTGCTACTTTCTTACAGACAATCACTCCCATGGTACAGTGATTGGTGACTGCTGAAGTTATCAAAACAGACGACGGACAACGGATGCTCACCGTTTGATTTAATTTATCTCTTATGCAAGCTAAATCTTAATACGGATGGATATCAATGGATATTTCAAATATATTTAGTTGCAGGCTTTGCTACTTGTAAACGTTTAGACTTACGAACATAATACTTTTAGTTTAATTTTGGTGTATTTTGTGATAACAAACATGATTAAGATTTGTTATACTACCCGGCATTGATTCTCATTTGTATAATAAATATATAGTTAAACATTTAGTATAGACAATCACAATTTTTCATTTTTTACTTTTAAAAGTAACATCGCAAGATACTTTTACACATAAACAAAGTACTTTGTTAGCACTTACTTTCTGTTTTTGCAATCCAATTGCGGAAATAGTGTTGTTACTTCTCTCCTTTTCGGGATGTATTAAATACACTGTTTTGCATTTCTTATAATTTCGTCGAGATGAACAGTAGTCTAGAACTTCCTCATTAGCTTGTGTAACCGGTTTCAAAAGTCGATATGAATTTGTTTATTGGCTGGGGTACAGAACCCGGAAATTCACTCATGATTTTGAAGATGTTATCATTAGAACAAGATGTCACGGAAATAAAACACACTATATGAAACCAGGGCTGAAGGTCGTCTGAATGTATATAATTTAAATTGTTGACGTCATTAATCAATTAGTGTCAATAACGGACAATGAGAGGCAGTATCCGGTGGTTTTATTTCGATACCACTCGATGACTAAAAAACCAACTTATAATAAGATTTAATCTGTCACAGACAAAAGATGTGAAATTAAGGTTATGTTATCTAAAATTGTAAATTTCACAAGAAATCTGGATAATTTCATTCAATATATAAATAACACTGAGTTTTAACAATAGTTGATCCTGTATTATTGGCTTAATTAAGATTATTTTCTCGAAAACGAGATCGCTTGCAATATGAAGTATATTTTCGCGCTAATAATAATACAATGGAATATACAAGGACAAGCCATGTAGCCGAACAATCAAAACTTAACCCTGTTTACGGAAACAAGTCAAGAACCCAAACGACAACGAACTATAGACACCAACATATAAACATCACGTACACGTAGGTCACGTTCTTAATTAGTTCGATGAAGTTATTCAGAGACAACAATCAGACATAGATCGCTTTAACGAGGTTTAAAAATAAGTCTTCATTAAATATAATAAGGAAAATATCATTGTACAGACTAAAAGGAAAAACACCATGAACATATAATTAAACAAGAATAGAAATATATAAATGCTGTGTAATATTCCTCGAGATGTTAAAACATAATGAATAATAAAATAGTACTTTATATATATATATGAGGCAGAAACGTCAGCTAAAACATTGTCTTCAAGATAACTTTCAATCTTCAAGAAAACCTTTCGCGGACTACAACGCTCACCTCGATCGAAAACGGTATTAAGAAATATTATTATATTGATAACAGTCAATGAAGAAAATGTCAATTGCAGCTTAAGTAAAAACTTGTTTTAGAGGAATATAATAAAAGCACCACTTGTTGAACTGAAAACAAAAATGAAGTAAGTGTTATACAGTAATCATTTGTCAATTAATGGAATCGCAAGGAGTTAAGATAAACATGAATAAGAATTCAGGCGAAAAATATATATATACGGTTAAAAAAAGACTAGTTGCCGATGGGGACCTTTCTTGACAAGTGCGGACTATGGTGTGTCATTTGTAGACGGGAGAGTACAGTTTGTTACTAACAATGGTCAGGATTGTACGGGTGGCGTTCGGGACCCTAGTTTGGCTGTTGATGAGAAAGCAAGCGGAAATGCCCGAGAAACGGTGTGAACCAGGTTTCTCCTATTACATTGTAACAGAGGATAATGTTGTTCCAGGTAAGCTACATGAGAAATCGGTAAACGGAGACCAGGAAGCCATGAAGACAGTGAAGATTAACTGGTTAATACAAGGGTCCGACACTAGGGTTGCAGATCTGTTTAGATCAAGCCCAGCTAGTAAGAGTAATTGGCTAAACAAAGACAAGCTTCGTTAAGAAGATAATATCGTGTATGATATAGAACCACGGTATGAGATTTGAAGTTTTGCGGTTAAATTTACCCGCATTCCTCAGAAATTTTACATTGGCTTTAAATTTCAAAAGGCACTCTTCAGTGCCGTTGGAAACATTGAACGTATAATCGAAAAGTTGTACTGGTTTTGCTAATACGGGGATATGGAAATGTCCGGCTGTGAGTTATGTAATCAGAATAAAATGATGTGAGAGGGGAAAATGTTCTCTCACAGAATATCAAACCGGGTGCCCTATAGAAAGAGAAAACCTGTCCATAGTTATCTTCTTAACCTAAAACAACTAGGAACAATGAGCACATTGTCAAGATTTCCGTGGCTGGGTCGATGGAGTGAGCTGCTTAGCACTATGGTCTTAGTGTTTATATTGGGTCGGCCGTAAGTTGTCTGTGAATCTAGTTTCAGCAGTCAACACAATTCATTACGTACGAAGCAGTATGTAAAGCTGATGGTTTCACGAGGCTGAACTTCCATCCATCTATTCACGACTATGCAAACCCAGGTCGAGCTCAGAACCTCTACGACGTGTAGCGGTCGTCTCCCGTCAATGTCCAACGTGACTCTAATCTTCGATATAGTAAAAACAAGGTATATGTGCGATGTTCAAACGAAACTCAATGCTTCGTAGACCATGCATCGCTTCTCATTGTTGTTGCTGAGTTTTTGCTCCACACTGATCTCATTGCTCCGTTGGTTATTTCAGCCCGTGCAATATTTAAACTGTAGCAATTTGAGTTATTTTCTTTTTCATTTTCTTAAAACAATTTCAGCCATTTCGCTTGAGCTCTTCAGTAACAATTCCTGCTATGTAATCTGCCGATTTCATCTGTTCCTGTATGCTAGGTCCTTTATATTCGGCACGTGAACTACCATTTATTCTACTTAACTAATTTGCAATTAATATGCAGGTTACTTATATCTATTGTGATTACTATATCAACTTACAAATATACACGAAATATGCTACTTGTATTCTATACTACACTAAAATCAGTATTGAATAAAAACATAAAACAAATGCTATCGATCATAAATGCTCGCACAACAGCAAGTACATATCTTATAACAAATATTCTATACATTTCACAAATAGAAACTAAAAATAACACGAAAGGAACCTACCATGAAAAGCTTAAAATGACATAATATAATGTAAACTTTACATGGACGTGTATGTCACATATATATATGCACTAGCGAATGACAACTATTAGTCTCTATGTACATGTAGAGAATTTCCTGACAAACTAACTTATGACTGTGGATCAATTCACCATGTGGGCAGAGTGCATCCCCCTACCTAAACAGGCCGCCGAAATCGGAGGTCATTTAAGTCCTTCGGGGTCATGTTTAATTGAACATAAGTGCGGGAAGCATATAATACTTAAAACTTTCGTTCCTCTCCTTAAACACGGTCTAATCACAGTTCGCTTTCGAGTGAACATTTGAGTATGGTGCTCAACATAACTGCAGGTTTTCATTCATGGAATCATGTTTGACCGGCACAAGGAAATGTCGCCTCTTTCTATGTAAATAATACAGAAAAGGGACATAATACTGGTATGTCTGATATGTCTGATTAATTTACTGTCAGAGAAGGAATCCAATACTGATGTGCAATGTAAGGGATTACCATCTCGTCTCGTTTCAACAAACGGATCAAATCATTCATGACAAGATAATGTGATAGGCTAGACATCACAGGTCTTTCGTTCAAGTTGCGCGAATGGCCCTAGCCGAGTATAATGATCGAAATGGAGCACTACATCATCCCCTTAATTTAAAACCTCAGTTTCACTTAGGTTTAATTTAAAGCTGCACTCTCACATATATACCATTTTTACAACTTTTTTATTACTTGTCTTGGAAAGCACAAATGTTTTCATAAATATCTGCAAACAAATGATATGAGATTGCTGACAAAAATCAGATCGTAGATTTTCATATTTCCGTTCGAAAATAAATGTTATATGACAAAAACAGTTACTAACGGTTTAAGAAAAATACATAAAACATCATTTTTGAACATAAATATAAATATCTACGACCTAAATGTTTGTCAGCAGTCTTATACAACTGGTTTCGAAGGATTTTCAGGACAAACATAAAGTGAGTATATAACTATGATTGTCTCATATAATGTCTGATAAATTCCCGACGGCCACACGATGCTTAAGTTAAAGAAATGTTTGGGAAATTTCAAAACTGGATCACTGACGCACTATATGCTAATGAGGTAGATAAGTGGGCGGAGCATAGCGCTTTGCAAACAATACTTGATCAGTTGCCGGAATAGACTGGAGGAATAATTTGAGAAATACTGAAAATTTTCAAATGAAATTTCACATAAACAAATTCAGCTCCTGTTTCTAAAATAAATGTGAGGCAAGTATTTTCTGATGAAAAATTATCAATGCTGTTTAGTGAAAAATCACCAATTGGTACTCGCTCGTGTTTTTGTAAAATGCGCTTTTTTGTATATGACGATATACAGTGTTGCAAATCATCATAATTTTTAAAACTAAGATAGCAAAAGCTGGAACGCTTGAGCAAATGTCGTTTTTGAAAACTACAATTTTCTTACGAGCGTAAACGGCTTAAGTTCGTTTTTACGTACTTGGTTTACATGCAAAAATATCTAGTGCTTAAATGAACGTCCTGGTGGTCTAATGGGTCCCCCCCCGCACGCCCCGCCCCCCCCCCCCAATAAAACGTGTACTATACACAACCTCTGTGTATTGATCTTAATCTAATTTCCTAATTATCTTATCTTATCAGATCTTCGACCATACTTATAAATACTATTTTGTCTTTGCGATAAATGCATTTTATAAAAAAATGGGGGGGGGGGGGGAGAATGTAAAAAGGTATAGAGAAGTCATTTAAATATTCATACCAAAATAAGTTTACATCACTAAAACATAATGGGACATGAATCGTTGGTTAAGCCATTGGTCATAGATGGTGATGAAGTAGAATTTTATAAACTCATCTTTGGCTGAAAGTGTCACCTTTTATTTTCTAGAATCCTGAATACTTGGCATAGACATAGGACATCATGCGTTTAAGCCAATGTGTAATGTCTATATATAATAGGTGCATAAAATGGCAATAAAACACATACATTAAGATAATATATTAATTGAAAAACACAAGAAAATTAAGGAACAAGTACGTCAATCTGTTTTTGTAGATCGATATTATCATTAGAAAATCTAAGATCTAGCTGAATGTATGCTTAAGTCGAGTCGGGAGTTAATACGATCCTATATATCATATAATGATATACTATATTTCTAGATATTGTGAATGAAATGGACATGATAAGAGCATAACAAGGATTAATACTGTTCTTGGGTCTTTCGTCTTGACTTCCAAGACACTACATGTCAGAATGGCTATTAATGATGGTGATGTCTAGGTGAAAAGAATATTTAATCATATATGACATGCAGGCCCCAATTTCCCGTTATATTTTTAACTAAGAAAAAGATTACGCTAAGCTCACTATTTCTGTCTTTGTATAATTTGTGTAATGTTTACAGTTTTAAGAAATTTTGGACTTAAATTATCTTCATGATTATTGCGAATGAATTTTTGTATTTAGAAAATTTAAGAGTAAGTAATAAATTTGGCTTAATAAAAAAGCTACTTAAGCTTATTATTAATAAGTATAAACCTAAGTTTCGAAGAATAGGTAGAACATTGTTATAAATACATGAATAGTTTTTTTCCTTATCTAACTTTTGTCGAAATTCCTCGGCAAAATGTTTCAAAAACAGCGACTGATACGTGTTGTTTTTCGCGTTTAGCCACTTGGTCTCAATCAAGGCTCATATACAAGTATCAAAATCGAGATAAATGCTACCGCACTGTCTTCAATATAGACACTAAACTTTTGAAGTTTCAATCTTTAAAAACAACCTTGATTCTGATTGTGTTTCATAATTTTCAAAGCAGTTAAACAATGTGTACAGATAAATCAAATGTTTTTTAACAGTCTTGCAATATTTGAATGAAAAGACATCGGTTAAGGTTAGTTTGTCTAAGTATTCAACTGGATGGTTGGTGAATTACTTAAGCATATTTTGATAAAATGTAATATAAATTGAACGACACAAGTCATTTATAATGGATGTATTATATGTATTTTTCTAACACAAACTGTTGACTTTTTATTGAAAATTTCATTTTTTAACATTGATTATGATAATTAAACAATGGCATTTGCATTAAGTGTTAACAAAAGCTAAATAATAGTTTTGTAAAATTCAAAGGAGTTATAAGTATTTATGTGTTTTTTTTCAAATATTTCATTTCAATAAACATTTCAGTTTCAAGCGTAATGCTTTGATTTTCAAAATATAATTACAATATATATTTGGGGCTGAGCGCTATCAAATAGAAAAACATGCCATTTACGCCCATTTGCAACAAACATATTTACCCCAAAAACCTTATCTACTAGTAATGTAAGTAATATTTACAGAATATGCAAAATAAACATGTAAATTTCCGTAAGCCTACAAACGGTACGAATACTGTATGTTGTCACCAGGCATGGTGTTACCATTGTTGTTGATATTCCTTTAACACGGTGATGATGCATAGCGGCAACATTCAACATTCAGCAATTGCAGGTTCTATCCAACGTCGATGCGGAATCTATATATATATATATATATATATATCGACAATGATCACATAAGAACGTAACGTTAATTCCTATAACCCCTGAAACTCGTCATCTACAAGGAACTACTTTTGCAATACACACCTTTTCAATAAATGTCAGAGAATCCGATTCACCTCCCACAATCAAACGCAAACTTTCTAAGATAATGATAATGTATTTTCTGATGCGTCTGCAAATGCATTAGGCAAGCAACCAGAGAACTACAGATGTGTGCCTCCAGCCAGCAACAATAATTTTCAAGAAATGAAGAGATCACAGCTGTGGAATCGCCGCTTGCTATAAACTTGTAGTTGATACCGCAAGATATGCAATCTCATTTCATGTTAGTATTATGAAATCTGTAAAGTAAATCATATCCGATTAATTAATAACTTTAGTGCAGATATTATCCTTGAAAGTACTGCTAATATGACAATGACCCAAATGTCAAACCCTTGGATAAATATTTTGCTATTTGAGGTTTTTAAAAAATAACGTTTGAATGTGTGTTGAACTTTAAGGCTAAATTGGTAGTCTATATTCACTATGGAAGATCCTTCTAAGGCTTTGATAGGGCGTTGACATTACTGTACTTACACTAAGCTGAATATGGAAAGTGTTATTAAAATATCCGGACATTTATTTATACTTAAAGACCAATGCAATCATCAGACTTCAGATTTGAAACTCCGTTCAAATGGAAACATTGCATTATTCTGCAGTTAAATTAAAGGACTGGAAAGTGGAAAAAACAGTGCTGGTACGTTTCATCATTGATACCTCGGGTGACATTCTATGGAGTCAATACAGCAATGTAATGACAAACTTGCATTTTGATATGAAAGTGGTTTTCACAGTTGGTGAAACAGGGTTGTTATATAAGCCAAATATGTAGCTTTGTGACTCAGACTTCCAAAACCATAATACAACATACAAACAATAATGAAACACAGACATGGTACCAAGTTAATTCATTTATTTATTATTTATCAATAGTAAGGGGCTACTGCATGGAAGCAATCACTGCAGAAAATGCTTGAGTTTACAGCTGACCGGTTGTCTAGTGCTTAGCCAAACACTTTGACCAACATTTATATATTAATGCAACCGGTTCACGTAAACTAAGATGTGTTGGATCCAGCATAAAATTGAAGACAGACAACTTAAAATAAGTCTAAAAGAAGCACAGTAGTGATAACAATGAGGTTGCGAAATGCGACGTGTCTGCGAATATGAACGTGTAGGTCCACGTATATGTAAAAGAAAGGTAG